>NC_092289.1:12728277-12803277 GCF_036320965.1 Panulirus ornatus | reverse complement strand
CTCCACCACATGGGTGATGAAAATAAGCCTAAACAAAGGAATATGTGCTGAAGATGAAGCACAGAGTGAGTAGAGGTTTAGCCATGAGTGTCATTGCGAAAGGAAGATCATGCCAGAGGAGTTGCCACAGTACCCAGTCTCTCAACACAAGACCACAGCAAATAGATCTGCCAACCAAGTAATCTAGCCGTTGTCGGCTTAGTCAGCCTGTGGTTACACCACGGGTGAAGACTCGCCTTCGGCGAGGTTACATCATCAGAGTACGAATTCCGTCGAAAAAAAAAGAATTCTCCCTGCACGGAAATCCATCCTTTCCCTGCTACTGAATGGAGTGTGGCCTTAAAGGCTGCAATAAATACAGGAGAAGAGGTCGTGGGGTTATAAAACTATAACATGAGTGAATGTCGAGAATGCGTACAGGTAGAGAGACAGTAGATATATCACAAGATATACCCATACCCAACGTTGAGGTTGTGGGCCCACGTCTGGTCACTCTGCCCACAATGAGGCACTGATTATGATGCATACGTTGCCACGGAGAACGACCAAAGAACAACGGATCTGATAATCTAAAGCTAAGCGACAGGGAAATATTGGTAGTCGAGAGATTTTCCCCCCATGCTGGGATCGTGGGGGGGGGGGGGAGAAGAAGAAGAAGAAGAAGAAGAAGAAGAAGAAGAAGTAGAAGAAGAAGACCCAGTCAGACATACCCATGAATGTCAAGCTTCTTAATGGCACCGACGATGACGAGATTTCGAACATTTCTCTGAGATGAGGAGGGAGACGATGACCCGTGAAGACACAAGGCGAACACTGAACCGAAAGGAGGAATGATCACGAGACGCTCCCGTCGTGAAACACTGGTGGGGAAAAGGGGAATAAACCATGAGTTGAGGTAGTGCATGTGCAGACAGCATGATGCTTTTCTGTTTTTGTTTTTGTAAAGAAATGTTATGAAATATCAAAAGACTTGAGATACGAGTGCAAAATTCCCTTTGCATATACACAACCAGGTTGTGAAATATATAGTAATAATCATACACACACACACACATACACACACACCACACACACACACACACACACACACACACACACACACACACACACACACACACACACACACACACACACACACACACACACACACACACACACACACACACACACACACACGTGCACCTTATTTTTTAGCTCTTTTATAACTGGTTATCAAGCTGCAAATATATGACCTTCAAGATCTGTCGTCATGTCTCAAGTCTGTGATTTTTCGGCCGAACGGTTGCTTATTCAATAATGCATTATCATTATACATACATATATATATATATATATATATATATATATATATATATATATATATATATATATATATATATATATATATATTTATATATATTGACACAACACCACTACCAGGCAGGATGGGGCAGGGCAGACGTCTGAAGACAAGGGGGTACAGGGACAACCCGTGACAGACACAGCTGGAGGAAGTGTTGTGTGGCTGATGCAGCAGGTCAGACGGAGGGAGGGAGGACGGTGGTGTCATGACGGCGCCGACCGCTGCTTGACCGTCATGCACCACACTTTCACCTCAGCATGACTATCAACATTCCCTCCTCCAACTCGCAACTTTGATCATCGTTCTTGTATATATATATATATATATATATACACACACACAAGTAAGGAATGATAGGATACGAGAGATGTGTGGTAATAAATCGTGTGTGGTTGAGAGAGCAGAAGAGGGTATGTTGAAATGGTTTGGACATATGGAGAGAATGAGTGAGAAAAGATTGATAAAGAGGATATATGTATCAGAGGTGAAGGGAACAAGAAGTGGGAGTCCAAATTGGATGTCGAAGGACTGAGTGAAAAAGATATTGAGCGATCGGGGCCTGAACATGCAGGGGAGTGAGGGGCGTGCGCGGGACAGAGTGAACTGGAACGATTTGGTATACCAGGGTCGACGTGCTATCAATGAACTGAACCATAGCATGTGAAGCGGCCGGGGTAAACCATGGAAAGGTCTGTGGGGCCTGAATGTGGACAGGGAGCTGTGGTTTCGATGCATTACACATGAGAGCTAGAGACTGAGTGTGAACGCATGAGGCCTTTCTTCCATCTGTTCCTGGCGTTACCTAGCTAACATGGGAAACGGCGATCAAGTGTGTGTGTGTGTGTGTGTGTGTGTGTGTGTGTGGGGGGGGGGGGGTGTGTGTGTGTCCATACCCGAAGATGCCAGGTCCTTGTATCCAGCACACACAATGTCTGTTCATTACGATAGGAAAAAAAAAATGGGAGGCTGATGGCCACCATACTATTGGGTCTATCCTAGGAAAAAAAAAAAACAATCTTGGGTATGTGAGTCAACAGGCGGCGGTGGGCGACCTGGGTCGTGGGGTGGTTAGGTGGTCCAGGCAGCACCCTTACTTCCTGACCCTCTCACGTGGAACCACAACTTCACGGACGGACGATACCTCCCACCTCCGCGGGGTTCTGGATACCCCACACTCTCCCCTTCACTCCTCCTCTCCACACCCCCGACCCTCTACCTATTACTAACTGACCTACAAGAGTCACACTGTAACAGCCTCACCCAAGGGCAGACATATAGTCTCCAGGAAACAAGGTGGTCGTTGGCATTGTCTACGCTTAATTACGAGCACCGAAGACTGACTCACTCCTCTCTCTCTCTCTCTCTCTCTCTCTCTCTCTCTCTCTCTCTCTCTCTCTCTCTCTCTCTCTCTCTCTCTCTCTCACAGCTGTTCGTCTATTCCCTATGCGTTTCCCGACCCACATAACATGAAACATGACGGCCGGGGCGGAGACACAACAGACACTCAGCAAACTTAAGACTATAAGAAATGTAGGCGAGTACACAAGGCACGTTACAGCAGTGGGCAGAGCGGGCGCCAGGGGTTCAGCAGAGGAGGAACCTTAACTAACACAGGCCACAGACACAGCGAAAGCGTATGTGGTCTTCTACAATCATCCTCAACACTTCAAGAAGGTCTTTCTTCTTTTCTTTTAAACTATTCGCCATTTCCCGCGTTAGCGAGGTAGCGTTAAGAACAGAGGACTGGGCCTTTTTTGGAATATCCTCACCTGGCCCCCTCTGTTCCTTCTTTTGGAAAATAAAAAAAAAAAAACGAGAGGGGAGGATTTCCAGCCCCCCGCTCCCTCCCCTTTTAGTCGCCTTCTATGACACGCAGGGAATACATGGGAAGTATTCTTTCTCCCCTATCCCCAGGGAAAATATATATATATATATATATATATATATATATATATATATATATATATATATATATATATATATATATATATATATATATATATATTCATTTATTATACTTTGTCGCTGTCTCCCACGTTAGCGAGGTAGCGCAAGGAAACAGACGAAAGAATGGCCCATCCCACCCACATACATATGTACATACATACACGTCCACACACGCACACATACATACCTGTACATTTCTACGTATACATATATATACATACACAGACATATACATATATACACATGTACATAATTCATACTTGCTGCCTTTATTCATTTCCGTCGCTACCCCGCCACACATGAAACGACAACCCCCTCCACCCGCATGCGCGCGCGGTAGCGCTAGGAAAAGACAACAAAGGCCACATTCGTTCACACTCAATCTCTAGCTGTCATGTATAATGGGTCGTGCTTCATCCATATATATATACCCTACCCTGAGCTAGGTGCCTAATATATACAGAATAGTGGACTGACTGCCGCAACCAGGACTCGAACCCATGCGGGCTCGACCCCTGGCGGCCCATGAGCACCTTAAAGATGAGTCGCCACAACAAACCGACGTTGGTAATGCTACAGTGATGGTTCTCATCTGGAATGGGGATCCAGGATCAATAACTGGTTACCCACACTTCAAACAGAGCCACCTACAACTCACACTATGCCTTTGAAAATTTGTAAATGTCTCCAAGGAAGATCGTCTGTCTGTAGGTGACTCTCTCTCTCTCTCTCTCTCTCTCTCTCTCTCTCTCTCTCTCTCTCTCTCTCTATATATATATATATATATATATATATATATATATATATATATATATATATATATATTTTTTTTTTTTTCTTTAATTTTCCAAAAGATGGAACAGAGAAGGGGCCAGGTGAGGATATTCCCTCAAAGGCCCAGTCCTCTGTTCTTAACGCTACCTCGCTAACGCGGGAAATGGCGAATAGTTTGAAAGAAAAGAAATATATATATATATATATATATATATATATATATATATATATATATATATATATATATATCAATCTATTTCTCCTCACTAACGGCATTACACTCCCCTCAGCACGACTGTAATACACTTGCACGAAATTTTCCTCGTAATGCATTGCCAAGAGACGGACATACCCAGCAAACACAGAGGCCTCGAAGGTAGTAACTGTCTCTTGAACGCAGGACTGTCTGCCATGTAAACATCATCCGGAAAAGAATGTGTGAGTAATGATATAGTTTTTGGACTCGAGACGAAATATGGAGTCTATGCAGGCAGACGCAAGAGATCGCTTACCATGTAACTCAACCACTTGTGTTGCCCAGACACTCAGAAGGGGTAGATAAGATAGTGCATGGTTGCCCTTATACTTAAAATGGGTTCATCAGAGGGTCTGTGTTTGGCCTAACAGTTAATAAGGGTGGATCAGACGGTCTGTGGTGGCCCAAACAGTTAAAATGGGTTGTTCGGAAGGTCTGTGGCTAGCCTGACAGTTAGAAGGGTTAGATCAGACAGTCGGTGGTTGCCCAAACAGTCAGAGGAGGTACAGAAGACAGTCGGTGGTTGCCCAAACAGTCAGAGGAGGTACAGAAGACAGTCGGTGGTTGCCCAAACAGTCAGAGGAGGTACAGAAGACAGTCGGTGGTTGCCCTAACAGTCAGAGAAGGTACAGAAGACAGTCGGTGGTTGCCCTAACAGTCAGAGGAGGTACAGAAGACAGTCGGTGGTTGCCCTAACAGTCAGAGAGGTACAGAAGACAGTCGGTGGTTGCCCAAACAGTCAGAGGTACAGAAGACAGTCTGTGGTTGCCCAAACAGTCAGAGGTACAGAAGACAGTCGGTGGTTGCCCTAACAGTCAGAGGAGGTACAGAAGGCAGTCTGTGGTTGCCCTAACAGTCAAAGGAGGTACAGAAGACAGTCGGTGGTTGCCCTAACAGTCAGAGGAGGTACAGAAGACAGTCGGTGGTTGCCCTAACAGTCAGAGGAGGTACAGAAGACAGTCGGTGGTTGCCCTAACAGTCAGAGAAGGTACAGAAGACAGTCGGTGGTTGCCCAAACAGTCAGAGGAGGTACAGAAGACAGTCGGTGGTTGCCCTAACAGTCAGAGGAGGTACAGAAGACAGTCGGTGGTTGCCCTAACAGTCAGAGGAGGTACAGAAGACAGTCGGTGGTTGCCCAAACAGTCAGAGGAGGTACAGAAGACAGTCGGTGGTTGCCCTAACAGTCAGAGGAGGTACAGAAGACAGTCGGTGGTTGCCCTAACAGTCAGAGAAGGTACAGAAGACAGTCGGTGGTTGCCCTAACAGTCAGAGGAGGTACAGAAGACAGTCGGTGGTTGCCCTAACAGTCAGAGGAGGTACAGAAGACAGTCGGTGGTTGCCCTAACAGTCAGAGGAGGTACAGAAGACAGTCGGTGGTTGCCCTAACAGTCAGAGAAGGTACAGAAGACAGTCGGTGGTTGCCCTAACAGTCAGAGAAGGTACAGAAGACAGTCGGTGGTTGCCCTAACAGTCAGAGGAGGTACAGAAGACAGTCGGTGGTTGCCCTAACAGTCAGAGGAGGTACAGAAGACAGTCGGTGGTTGCCCTAACAGTCAGAGAAGGTACAGAAGACAGTCGGTGGTTGCCCTAACAGTCAGAGAAGGTACAGAAGACAGTCGGTGGTTGCCCTAACAGTCAGAGAAGGTACAGAAGACAGTCGGTGGTTGCCCTAACAGTCAGAGAAGGTACAGAAGACAGTCGGTGGTTGCCCTAACAGTCAGAGAAGGTACAGAAGACAGTCGGTGGTTGCCCTAACAGTCAGAGAAGGTACAGAAGACAGTCGGTGGTTGCCCTAACAGTCAGAGGAGGTACAGAAGACAGTCGGTGGTTGCCCAAACAGTCAGAGGAGGTACAGAAGACAGTCGGTGGTTGCCCTAACAGTCAGAGAAGGTACAGAAGACAGTCGGTGGTTGCCCTAACAGTCAGAGGAGGTACAGAAGACAGTCGGTGGTTGCCCTAACAGTCAGAGGAGGTACAGAAGACAGTCGGTGGTTGCCCTAACAGTCAGAGGAGGTACAGAAGACAGTCGGTGGTTGCCCTAACAGTCAGAGAAGGTACAGAAGACAGTCGGTGGTTGCCCTAACAGTCAGAGGAGGTACAGAAGACAGTCGGTGGTTGCCCTAACAGTCAGAGAAGGTACAGAAGACAGTCGGTGGTTGCCCTAACAGTCAGAGAAGGTACAGAAGACAGTCGGTGGTTGCCCTAACAGTCAGAGAAGGTACAGAAGACAGTCGGTGGTTGCCCTAACAGTCAGAGAAGGTACAGAAGACAGTCGGTGGTTGCCCTAACAGTCAGAGGAGGTACAGAAGACAGTCGGTGGTTGCCCTAACAGTCAGAGGAGGTACAGAAGACAGTCGGTGGTTGCCCTAACAGTCAGAGAAGGTACAGAAGACAGTCGGTGGTTGCCCTAACAGTCAGAGAAGGTACAGAAGACAGTCGGTGGTTGCCCAAACAGTCAGAGGAGGTACAGAAGACAGTCGGTGGTTGCCCAAACAGTCAGAGGAGGTACAGAAGACAGTCGGTGGTTGCCCTAACAGTCAGAGGAGGTACAGAAGACAGTCGGTGGTTGCCCTAACAGTCAGAGAAGGTACAGAAGACAGTCGGTGGTTGCCCTAACAGTCAGAGGAGGTACAGAAGACAGTCGGTGGTTGCCCTAACAGTCAGAGAAGGTACAGAAGACAGTCGGTGGTTGCCCTAACAGTCAGAGAAGGTACAGAAGACAGTCGGTGGTTGCCCTAACAGTCAGAGAAGGTACAGAAGACAGTCGGTGGTTGCCCTAACAGTCAGAGGAGGTACAGAAGACAGTCGGTGGTTGCCCTAACAGTCAGAGAAGGTACAGAAGACAGTCGGTGGTTGCCCTAACAGTCAGAGGAGGTACAGAAGACAGTCGGTGGTTGCCCTAACAGTCAGAGGAGGTACAGAAGACAGTCGGTGGTTGCCCTAACAGTCAAGGAAAGGTACAGAAGAATATCATCAATATTTTTACACGAAGAATAAATAGTGAAATGATCAATTGAGATCAACTTCAAACGAATCATTTTTTCTTATCTTTTTTGCGAAAGTGAAAGATAAGACTTATTGCCGCCTCCTTAACTATAACTGATAAGGTTTACCATGTGGTCAGTCAAGGGATCTATGAAGATAATGAATTATTCCATCACTGCCCAGACGACCCCTGAGTCAATGCGACCTTTGCCTCTGCTGACGCCCAAGGACAGGCGTATGTGGGGCTCTGAGCCAGTAACACCGCTCTTGAAAACGCTTATGGTTTTAACGCACAGGCGCACGCAACACCCAGATGAAAAGGAGGACTTAATACGTACATTGTCCGGAAGGATCGTAGCGGCAGCTGTCCGCTGGCAAATATCAAAATCGCATTCAATTATATGGACGAGGAAGTATGCAGGAAACTGTTTGCATCCTACGTAGATCAGGCCAAAACTTGAATATGCTCCTAACGCTTGGTCGCCGCGCCTGAAGAGGCACAATGATCTAAGAGAGAAGGTCCAGAGGAAGGGCAGTGTGCTGCAATGTGAGGTTAGAGGCCGTTGATCACAACCTTTAAGTTTTCCATCCAGTTTAATGACATCAGTGGCGAACACTTCTTTCTTGGGTGCAAGGATAGGAAAACCAGAGGACATAACGTGATATCAAGAGACATTTGTTAGAGGATGAAGAGCTGAATGCAGACAGCATACAGAAGTGTGAGAAATTTTATGGGGATAGGAAAATTGTTTAAGAGATGGGGTCCCTACGAGTGTACAACTTTCTCCCCATACAGGTGGAATGAATAATTACGAATGTGTGATTACACACACACACACAGACACACACACACACACACACACACACACACACACACACACACACACACACACACAAAATGACAGACGTAAAGCAATAATCATTTTTGGCCTGAATAAAGACCATACACCAGATAGAGTAGGAAAGGAGAAAGGAGGAAGAAGAAATGTTCATCAAACGATTACTGGAAGAAATGGAACTGCAAGACGCAGCTTCAGTGATCGGCCAGGGCCATTCAACATATGGAGGCGACCTCCCACACATCAAGAAAACAGGAGACATTCGCAGCAACGAGTTCAATGTTCCCTCAGTCTGGATTCCTCCTCCACCGCAGTCACAACCACACGGGTCCAGCAAATCCAACACCCAACGGGAGGACCTGAAGAAATCAGCCCTGGAAGCCATAGCGGCATCGTTACTTCGCAGACGATTCAGTGGACCAGAATGATTTGGTGGTTATGATCGAGACAAAAGAGGATGTCTACTTTTGGCGATGGTTGTTTTGGAGTCATCTATCCATTAGGTACTTAAGCAGGCAAAGAAAATCAAAAAATATGGGTGGAATTCAGTGTGGTATTCCATGATAACACAATGAGAAGAGAGGGAGAGAAGCAGGGAATACAGTCTGATGACGAAGAACTGGAGACACCAAATGAGGCAAGTGGGTGAAGCATCAGCAAAAGGGTAAAGTCAAATTGAAAATTATATATATCAGTGCTGATGGATTAGCAGCAAAACGCTCCTGGTATTGGAAAAAAAGCGATGAGGATGTAATTGCCGACGGCATTTAAATGTCTATATGAAATATAATAAAGCTACTCGATGGAAAAGAAAGATCTTATGAAATCGCCAATTCTTTGACGCCCTTCGACCCCAATGTTGTCACACCCGGGCAAGCACCATGGCTTTCGCAAAGTATCCATAATTAACCGTAGGGAATTGAGCTGCCCAGCCTATGATCAGCCCTACGGGACTAGGGTTGGGGATCCTAGGCCTGCGAAAATCACATGCCACGCTCTCTGTACCTGATCCACCTACCACGGAAGTGTTTTAGCGGAGCTAGACGTGAATGGCGGGACAACAGAATCAATACATAACAGAAGGCCATGACGCCTTTCTACCACAGGAGGAAGTGGTGTGGGATTGCTGTTCGTGTGTCACGGGATAAGAATTTTACACTCGTGTTTCCCTAACTCTCCTAACCTTGTGCATATGTACCACGTCTTTACTCCTATGTATGAAAACACACACACACACACACACACACACACAAACACAGACACACGCACGCACACACACACACACATACACAAACACAGACACACGCACGCACACACACACACACACACACACACACACACACACACACACAAACAAACACACACACACATACATACATACACATATACACCCTAGCCTATGTCAGAGGTAGGTGTGTGTGTGTGTGTGTGTGTGTGTGTGTGTGTGTGTGTGTGTGTGTGTGTGTGTGTGTGTGTGTAGAACGATGCCAGGTGGTCTAGCCTGCTTGGCTTGGCTCAATCTGGACTAACCTCGTCGTAGATTTTCACTTGTCATGCTTATTTAACGCGCATGAGGCTAGGCAGCCCAAGTGGGTGGGAGCTGCTTCGAGAGATGAAGGCGCTGGGAACTTTAAATCACAACATGCAGCCGCCCGCCACCATCTGCGCTAGACACACCAGGTGACCAGTCGACACACACACACACATGCGCGCTTCATAGCTGTCTCCTACATTAACTAGCTGTGGGCGTTTAAAAACACGACGCTCCAATCAGAAGTATCAACTGCGGGGTAGCGATACACGAGCCATGAATGTGACGTCATGGAAGGCAATAAAGCAAATGTCAGGAAGCTGAAAACTTTCGTCCTGATGCGTACTTCTTCTTGCATGTACTCAGGCGGGGAACCAAGCTGGCTGAGACATGGGATGTTATATAAAAACGCGCTGTTAAACGTTAACAGAACACGAACGACACAGCGACAGCGCCCCTAGTTAGAGCACATTCAAAATACGGGGTTGAGCTCTGGTCGCTATCATATTCTATACAAAGACGAAGGACTATCAAACGAATACGAAGAGGAGCAACAAAGCTAATTCCGTCGCCCAGAAACAATCCTTATGATGTAAAACCGAAGGACCGAAAATCCTTTGCTTTATTCCGTTTTAAAACTATTTTCAGTACGTTCGACAAATTAGAAGATAGGAGCTGTAATGCAAACGTTTGCTTCGAGCAACTAATTATAAAAACCCGGAATTTAACCAACACGAGATGTTATCAGGGAGAAGGCTTTCAGTACTGCCCTTCTTCTCGTGAAGTGTCTGCAGGTGTTCCCAACTCCCAAAAAGGTTTTGGACTTTTTGGGACGTTCTGGGGACCTTTTTTCTCTTCTTTTTCTTTGTTGAAGGCTCCAGTCAAGGACTCCGGTCCACATCAAAGGCCTCTTATATCAAAAAAAAAAAAAATAAGATATATCATTTTCAAGTATCAGATTTCATACTTATTAATCTGACGATATACTCCACCTAAAAGATGCGTCCTTTACCAAATACTCTTTCGCTGTTACAAACACCAGTAACACGCTTGTAACATCCATACGCGCTACTCTACTGCCCCAAAGTAGAAACCCTAACATTTTTGGAAAACGCTACAATACTCCTCACAGTGTAACAATATCCTACCGTCACTCGGTACTCCGTGGGGGTCAGATCTACTCGACCATCTTCCTGTGAGTTTAAGAAATCACCTTACTCACGCCTTCGCCACTCCCCTTGCGCCGACGTCTGTAGGTCAGTGTAGAGCCGGCAAGGCCTCTCCATCCCCGGGAGCCCAGCCAAGTCCAGCCCAGGGAGGTAATTAGAACTCCACCCTCATTACTCGCCCTAAATAATCCGAAAACCAGAATGCAACAACGTACTTGTTCCTGGAGGAGTCGGATGTATATAGATCTGCGCGCACCACTGGCAAAGGGATGCAAGTCAACAGTTTTGTGGATTCCTTGACACATATCTCTCCAAAAAAGATACATGACGAGGTTACCTTAAATATAGACCGCCGTACACAAGAGTCAGCTGTTATAAGGAAGTTCCAAAAACCGTCAACTGGAGAGGATCACTGGATTAAATGGGATTGAAAACTCTACAAATAAGCAGATAAAGATCGATAAACCATCCTAGTGAAAGACATCCATTAACACATGTGTATAGACAAAGTATAAACATCAGAAGGCTGTGCACAACAGTAAGCTGTTATAAGAAGGTTCAAAAACTGTCAACTACAGAGGCTCAGTGTAATGATTAAATACGATTGAAAACTACACAAATAAGCAGATGAAGATCGAGAATCCATCCTAGTAAAATATATCCATTAACACATGTGTGTAGACGAGGCATAAACATTAGAAGGCTATACAAAATACTGCCGCTTGGGGATCAAAGGAATGCTGTAGATACTGCTCGTAAGGTTAATATGTACGGAAATACCGATCACACTGATGTAATATGTGAGGCCGGCGATACAGCGGGAGCAAAACGAAGCGCTGTGTCTTAAGACTGCGAGAATAATCAACATTTTTGGGACAGAAGGTCGAGGCAAACATTGCAAGATGTGGCGCAACATCTTATCGTTAACGATGTAATATATTTTGAGATAATTTCCCCTTATCGCACCCAGCAAATGAGTCAGCTACTGTATGGACAGACTGTTATGCTTTATCATTAACCCGGTCTATAACATCTGGTGTTGTGACCCGTCTGCTCACTGGTGCCTTTGTGAAATTTGTGGCTCCACTGGCACGACAGGGCACAGGAGGAGCACGGACGGGCACGGTGGCTAATTTATCCAGTGACAGGCGTCAGTGGTAAATCTGAGACCAGCCTAGTCAACTTAGTATGCTGTGTGGCGTCTCCTCTGAAGTAAAGGCTTGCTCCTCACCAACCATGGCGTAGCTTTCTTTTTCGGGGGTGTGGTGAGGCTGTTTAACACGATTCAAAATCCCCCCCTCTCCCTCTCCCCCTTCATGTATTAACAGTCTCTGAACTTGATTACAATCCGGTTTTTTTTCGCGATATACAGCAAGCAGTCTTGATCAAGGTGGAATCACCCCTGGCAAAACCTAACCCCACGGAACCACCAGCCATTCGAAGGTGAGAAACAAGTCACCCTCGCTAAGCCCCTTACATATCAGAGGTGGCAGTTACGCCAAATACCACCGCGTCTTTGCTCTAAATCTGTCTATAAACTACAATACAGTTACGCAAAACTCTACGTATCATATCATACGCCGTCACATTATACTGCCGACTGTCGAAAACGTCGCCGCTGCACGATAAACCTATTAATCATACTGACCTCATCAACCTGATGTAATTTCCTGGCAAAGCCGAAAGGAGGAGGAGCAAGAGAGGAGAGAGGAGGAGGAGGAGGAGGAGGAGGAGGAGGAGGAGGAGGAGGAGGAGGAGGAGGAGGAGGAGGAGAGGAGAGGCGAGGAGAAAGAGAGGAGAGGAGAGGAGAGGAGAGGAGAGGCGAGGAGGAAGAGAGGAGAGAAGAGGAGGAGGAGGAGAGGAGAGGAGAGGAGAGGAGAGGAGAGGAGAGGAGGAGGAGGAGAGGAGAGGAGGAGGGGGAGGAGGATCAAATATGTTGGCAGCCGCGTTCCTCCTGGCTCACCCCTGGGGGTGTGGCCGAGAGACTTTTTAAATCAGTGGAGGGATCGAACGCGTATTTTGTCCACCCACCCCTCACGTCATCATCCCCCCCCCCCCCCGTTCCCCACCACAACCAACACTCTTGCCCACACACCAACTTCAGGGGTTGCCAGACGTTACCATAAGTGCACGTAATAAGCCCTCAAGGTCAACAAACATTTATTTTAACTGTTGGTCTGTGTGGGCCCCATCTGCAGCTGCAGACAAGCATCTACCATGATCTAGATAACCAAACCAGCTACCGCTGCTGTGTATCTTTACAAGCGACCCGTCCGCCTCTCCCAGCGCTCTCGCTCATCGCACATACATGTAGGTCAACAATTCGAGAGTCAGTGGCTTGTTTATCTTGTTCTTCCCGTACGAAATCACTGTCACTCTTCGACAAAGTTGTATGCCACTTAAAGACGTGGTATCTAATCAGCCTTCGAGAGAGAGAGAGAGAGAGAGAGAGAGAGAGAGAGAGAGAGAGAGAGAGAGAGAGAGAGAGAGAGAGAGAGAGAGAGAGAGGCTTCGCTAATGCCTCATACTACAGCTGTACATTTGATTCCTCGTCCTCTGGAGGAAATTAGCGATTCTATTCTTGCTTTTCTTTTTCCTTCTTTTTTTTTTTTCTTAGCCGCAATCGCAACTGATGAGGCGTCTCTGTTGCCCCTCCCAAGAAGGCGTATTGATCAATGTTGCAGAAGCTGTTCTCTTCAAGATGTGGCCTCTTAACCTAAGGTCTATAATCATTTCAAATAGGGTCTATAATCATTTCAAATACGAAAACACCAGTGACTTGTAGAAACCTGACCCTACCCACCGTTCCGAGCTCTATATCAACGACCGACAAATATATTAAACTGCTTCAGTTATGATCCTTTTTTGTTTTTAAGGTTAATCAACTCTTATAACAGAAGAGGGAAGGAGGGTTACTTAACCAGTAACCTCAGTGTTACGAGTCACCTTCTGACCTGACGAGACCTACGCAATCATCCGGTAGTGTCACAGGCTATGACGGGATATCTTGGACAGACCCAAAGCAAACAAAATACGAAGATAACGCGAGCCACTTCATGCAAGGATGTCTACACTGGCGGGCCACCTTACTAACGGTGGTCTGCACTCAGATGCCAGTGCAAAAATTTCTCTCTCGCAGGAATATACAAATCAACACCACGAACCTGGGACAGGAAGGGACAAGGGGGGGAACAATTAAAAGACAATGGGGAGACACAGACACATCGACGATATCTTTATTTCTATGACTTGGTAACACGAAATATCAAGGGCTGGCAGAGACTGTACAGCCCTCACCAAACATGTTTTACCACATAAGTACATACGTTACAGACACGATGTGCTTGATGTACGTAACTTCTTAAACACGACGTGTTTGAAGTACGTACTTCCACAAACACGACGTGCTTAATATAAGTACCTCCACAAACACGACGTGTTTAATGCACGTATCTCCACAAACAACGTGTGTGATGTACGTACCTCCACAAACACGACGTGTTTAATGTACGTATCTCCACAAACAACGGGTGTGATGTACGTACCTCCACAAACACGACGTGTTTAATGTACGTATCTCCACAAACAACGTGTGTGATGTACGTACCTCCGCAAACACGACGTGTGTGATGTACGTACCTCCACAAACACGACGTGTTTAATGTACGTACCTCCACAAACACTAACACATCATCGACTTGGAAAGACTTTAGCTGACGAGTGAGGACTGAAAGGCTTCCGTTAGAGTGGTACATGAATGGTACATGGATACAGGGGCTACATACTGCCCCTTGAGCATTTGTACACGACGGTGCTGTACTTGAACACGACGATGCTGTACTTCAGCACGCCGGTGTTGTACTAAAACACGGCTGTGCTGTACTTGAACACGACGGTGTTGTACTAGAACACGGCGGTGCTTTACTTGAGCACGACGGTGCTGTACTTGAACACGACGGTGCTGTACTTCAGCACGACGGTGTTGTACTAGAACACGGCGGTGCTGTACTTGAGCACGACGGTGCTGTACTTGAGCACGACGGTGCTGTACTTGAACACGACGGTGCTGTACTTGAACACGACGGTGTTGTACTTGAACACGGCGGTGCTGTACTTGAACACGGCGGTGCTGTACTTGAACACGGCGGTGCTGTACTTGAACACGGCGGTGCTGTACTTGAACACGGCGGTGCTGTACTTGAACACGAAGGTGTTGTACTTGAACACGACGGTGCTGTACTTGAGCACGACGGTGTTGTACTTGAGCACGACGGTGTTGTACTTGAACAACATCCCACACCTGCCACCAGTCATCCCATGAACAACATCCCATTCGACCAGGTCATGGATCGTCTTGGTTGCTACCCTTGCCAAGTCATGGACCTTACCATATGGGTTATGACCCCGAGTCAGACCACCTCACCACCACCTAATGAGCCGACCTCGCTAACGTCCCATCAGGTCACATTACAATCCCTTGCAAGTCCTCATAACTACCACCAGCTTCCCAAGCCATCCCCATCCCCCACCTCTCTCTCTCTCTCTCTCTCTCTCTCTCTAAGAAAAAATAAATGAATAAACGAATAAGTCGACGAAAAAAGATTTCTGAAACAGATGCGTTTATTTTCTTTTTTTGTTTGTTTGTCGTTGTTGTTACGAAAGGCTCCCATCAACTTCTATCATCAAATTCCTCTTGCATAGTCCAGCTTTTTCAGTTTCCCCTCAAACACACACACACACACACACACACACACACACACACACACACACACACACACACACACACTCCCTCCACACACACACACACACACACACACACACACACACACACACACACACACTCCCTCCACACACACACACACACACACACACACACACTCTCCCTCCCCTGAAAATAAGAGGAGAGGCGGTGAGCCAGGATGAACGTTCTACACATTTCCCTGAAACTGTCAACTGATGAAAGACGTCCTTAAATCAGAAACTAACATTCTTTTTTGGGGGGTCAAACCGAATTGAACTCATCAACCGTTTTCAGACCACGGTGGTTATTTTGGGGGAACCGAGATGAGGAGGGAAATTTTTTTTTTTCCAGGTTTTTCCATCTGGATGTGTTAGGCGTGAGGTATGCAAGTGTCGGCAGGCCTCACCAGCCAACACACATCAGGTTGGGTGGACGATGTGCAATGTCGAGGGCTTGGAGTGGGGTGGGAGGGGAGCACATGGGGCGCACGCGCCAAGTTAAAGTAGAGTTTACCTGTGGAATGTCCTGGGAGCGGGCGTGAGGCCTCTTCCCCTTTGGGTGTTGATGATACACTCTTCATTGAGGCCCTCCCTCCTATGACGCTTTAGTTGCCCGAACCACAATACTTCGCAGCTTACCACCAGCCGTCTCACCCTCCCTCCCCGTCACCGTATCTGCCACACCCTTCACCCTCAGCCACACCACCCACCCACACCCCCTCTCTCTCTCTCTCTCTCTCCTCCTGATCCTATCTGCCACACCCTGATCCCCCTTGCACCCTTTAGCCACACCCTGCACCCTCACCCATACCCACACCCCTGACGCCCTCAACCACACCATACCGTCCTTCCCACTCAATACACAGCCTCCCTAGCCACAATCCTATTAGCCACACTTTACACGCACGACCAGCCAACCAACATTATCCTTCCCCCGTTCTCTGAAAACACCGCAGACTACGGAGGGATCCAATTGGCACTTTTGGAAACACCATTTCGATAAAATACCTCGCGATAATTCCCTAACGTCAGACAGATACAATCATACGATGGCCAGCAATAACGGGATGAGCTTAAAGGGAAAGAGATGTAATACAAGGGAGGAAAGTCCCTCCAGCACCAGGGAGTGCTGGAATGAGCTAATCATCATATGGTAAAGCTAACACTCGTACTACACCTTCACAGTTAATCAAACACCTTATCAATGATAGTACCACCGAATAACTCCGCTGAAGAGTGAGAATATATATACAAATCCTCTGGTATTTCTTTCTATTCACGGATAAAATCCTTCTCCCCTGGGTATCTGGAGGTTAAAATTACATCAGAATCTGTGTTTTTCTTTTTTTCAATTCTTCCTTTCCGATAGAATTTCCAAGTGAGTATACCTCCAAATTACATCAGAATCTGTGGGGTTTTTTTCATGTCTTCCTTTCCGATAGAATTTCCAAGTGAGTATACCTCCTGGGGACTAGATAGTGCTCCTTTATCGGTTGTGTCCTGCCGGCTCAAGTGTCAGAGGGAGTGGTGGGTGGGAAGGAGCCTTCTGCTTTACTGCCTTACCTCCGTCCATACGGATTAGGTAGGTGGGATCCAATGATTGTCCACCGGTGGATGACCTTGTCACATCTTATCAGGTCTTCGCTCGGGCGTGGGAGACACTGAACAAGGCAGTGCACAGGTGGGGATTACCGTGTACATGGTCAACCACACCCTGCCTCCCCTCGCGGTATCAGCCTCACTCTCTTCCCCTACCACGTCAGGCACAACCTTCTCTCCCACGACGTCAACCACACCCTCCTTCCTGACACTGTCAGCTTCACTCTACTCCCCTTCATCGTCAGCTGTATATATATACCAAATGGCGTCCTAGCTTCGTCTCTTCGATGTATATCAACTGACATATATTACTCTCTTGTGTCTCCCCTGATGATGTGAATATTACACGAAAGTGCACTTGGGAACTTTTCGTGTTTCATTTTCCCCGTGGACTCATAAGAATATCTTGATCACGCGCAAAATTGTGATCCTTTCCAACATATATATATATATATATATATATATATATATATATATATATATATATATATATATATATATATATTTTTTTTTTTCAAACTATTCGCCATTTCCCGCATTAGCGAGGTAGCGTTAAGAACAGAGGACTGGGCCTTTTTTGGAATATCCTCACCTGGCCCCCTCTGTTCCTTCTTTTGGAAAATTAAAAAAAAAAAAAAAAAAAGGAGAGGGGAGGATTTCCAGCCCCCCACTCCCTCCCCTTTTAGTCGCCTTCTACGACACGCAGGGAATACGTGGGAAGTATTCTTAATCCCCTATCCCCATATATATATATATATATATATATATATATATATATATATATATATATACATTTATGTGTTATCGAGATAGCGCCAGAAAAGACGAAGAAACGCACTCATTCGCTTACAACGATCATGCAACGAATCCTGAGCCCCCTATCTCCAACCAAGCCCTACAGACCTTTCCATGGTTTCCCTTGAGCGCTTCATATACCTTGTATCAGCCACTGGCAGCAAGTCGCCCCCAGTATATCACTATGTTCCAATTCACCCCATTCCTTGCACGCCTCACTCCCTCCTGTACTTTCAGGTCCCGACAACTAAAGCATCTTCGACTCCACCCTTTCACTTCCTCCACGGTTTCCCCTTTCTTGTTCCTTCCATCTCAGGCATATCCTTCCCCTTAATCAGTCTCTCCTCACTCATCCTCTCTATACGTCCAAACAGTTTCAGCACACCCTCTGAAACTCTCTTAACTAACATATCGTTTTCAACACATCCACCTTAGTTCATACTTATCTTTTCTTTACCTCAAGTCTACGCTTCACATCCATACGGCACCATCGAAACAGCCGTAAAACCAAATTTTTGCCCACATAGACAGTGACCTCTCCTCCCACGCACTCTTCAATGAACTTTATCCCCCTCACCAACCCTATGGCTTACTTCAGCCTTTATGGCCCCATCTGCTGGCATATCCACTCTCACATTATCTAAAACACTTCACTTCCTCCGGATTTTCTCCGTTCAAACTGACACAACCACCCACCCGTCTCTCTACCCAGCTGAACGTTACAACCGTGTTTCCATATCCATCAACTCTTAACTCCCTCCTTTTACACACGCTCCTGCATTCACACACCAGCTTCTACAATTTCTCAGTCGAGTCTGCCACCAGATACGGGTCATTAACAAACAACAGCTAATTCGCTCCATGCCCCCCTCCCCTTCCATCCCTCAGCCCCCAACAGACAGCAGACCTGCCCTCCTCTCTATGCCCCTTGCATTTACCCTCCATTCCACCTCATCCATGATCAGGTTGAAGAGCTATGGTGACATCACAAATCCTTGTCGCAGGCCCTTCTTCATTTGGGCCACCTCACCTTTTCAACGCACATGCACTCCTCACTTTGTTGACAGACATTCGTCACTATATATATATATATATATATATATATATATATATATATATATATATATATATATATATATCCCTGGAGATAGGGGAGAAAGAATACTTCCCACGTATTCCCTGCGTGTCGTAGAAGGCGACTAAAAGGGAAGGGAGCGGGTGGATGGAAATCCTCCCCTCTGGTTTCTTTTTTTTTTTAATTTTCCAAAAGAGGGAGCAGAGAAGGGGGCCAGGTGAAGATATTCCCTCAAAGGCCCAGTCCTCTGTTCTTACCGCTACCTTGCTAACGCAGGAAATGGCGAACAGTATGAAAGAAATATATATATATATATATATATATATATATATATATATATATATATATATATATATATATATATATATATACAACCTCCTCAAGATCCTCCTTTCATGAGGCCTTTGCAGATTCAAGGGCTGCACTCCAATCAGGAGCGTGGAAATGAGGAACCCTTTTGGAGTGACGATCATACACCTTCACCAAATGTGTCTCCTCACTCGTTATGTAACTCCTTGCAGGCATGATCCGGTAACACACTCTGATCATTCATCCAGTCCACATTATGCAGGAATTTAATTTTGTGGCGATTTTTCAAGACATCTCCCTAACGCTAGGTTGAAAGAACGCGTGACGTCACCAACCCTTAAAGGTCTGATTGCTTCGAGAAAAAAAATAAACCCGTCTTGTTTAATGGCATTCCGGTACTGAACCATTATATAACTGACGCACACCTGGCCTCTGCGAAGGGGGGTCAAGTAACCTTGTGAAACGTTCGAAACGCTGGATTCAATGTTGACGTCACCAAAACAAAAAACAAATGTGCGTTGGCGAACGTACGATGTATAAACGCGCTCGACTCTGCCGCTTAAAATCTACCATTTCCCCTGGAGTAAAGCCTAGTTATAACGCCATCATAAGAAGCTAAAACCTACGGGGATTTACTGAGCTCCAACGTTCCCGCCTTGCTGGGTATCAGTCGACGATTCAGTCCATTTTAACTCGAGAAGACGTTAGGCAGATTCGTATCGCCGATACACTCAACGTCACATACTGAATACAAATACAGACGCCGCCTGACGCATCTTAATAACCACTAATGGAGGATAGAAGACGTGATAAACGTGGTTATGTAAAAGGTATAATGAGACAGCTCAGGGGAGGGGGTGGGAAAAAATATATGATAAATGACTGGTGTAGGGAAAGGCCGGCCGGGCGTACCCGGTAGGTCGCCATGGTAACGTACCCACGGAACTCACCCGGCTGACGTCCTGCTGCTGCTGCCTCGCATTTCGCGGTCTCTGCAGATGCCTTCAACGTAGATCTATCACGCTACGTACTTAATATCTATTACCCTAATAGATGCCGTACGCGAGTCCGGTGACTTCTGAACAATCCCTCGCCCGGTGAACGATGTCACTTACCAAATAATGTCTTTTCTTTTCTCTTTCTTTCTTGGGGGCAACTGATGACGCAGCCTGTTCCTGATACACTGACTCGAACATTTAATATTTAAGCGTCAAAGACAAAGCTGATTTTCTATGTAGGACTGAATGTCACTGGACGTTTCTCAAGTGCAGTGGTACAGTTTAAAGTTCAGAAAAAAATATTAGCAATCGGAGGTTAAGATACAAAAAGGTGAAAAAAAAAGGTAGGTAAAATATGATCAATAAACGGTAATGATTTTGGCTAAACTGTCCCTAACCGAATCAGCTATACTTGATCCATCTTCCAGCTATACTCGACCCATCCTCCTGCTGTACTCGACCCATCCTCCTGCTGTACTTGACTCATCCTCCTGCTGTACTTGACTCATCCTCCAGCTATACTCGACCCATCCTCCCGCCATACTCGACCCATCCTTCCTGCTAAACTCAACCCATCCTCCTGCTTTACTTGACCCATCCTCCCGCCATAATGGACCCATCCTTCAGCTATACTCAACCCATCCTCCAGCTATACTCGACCCATCCTTCCGCCATACTCGACCCATCCTCCAGCTATACTCAACCCATCCTCCCGCCATACTCGACCCATCCTTCAGCTATACTCGACCCATCCTCCTGCTGTACTCGACCCATCCTTCAGCCATACTCGACCTATCCTTCAGCTATACTCGACCCATCTTCCCGCCACACTCGACCCAGCCTTCATCTATACTCGACCCAGCCTCCTGCTGTACTAGACCCATCCTTCAGCTATACTCGACCCATCCTCCAGCTATACTCGACCCATCCTCCTGCTACACTTAATTCATCAACCTGTTATATTCGACCCATCCCTATGCTACCTACACCTGTTTCATCCCCCTGCTGCACCCCCCCCCCCACCACCCCTTTACATCTGTCCCCTCCCGTCCAAATAGCCCAGCGACATCCGTCCCATTCCCAGGCTACACCCGTTCCACACCCTGCTACACCTATCCCATCCCACAAGGGCTCTCGTGCGTTCCAATATTCTTAACAAACCAACAGGAACATCGACCACCTGTCATTCGTGAAGCATTGCCAATAACAGATTTTATATTCCTTTGTCATCTTGTTAGAGGCCAGACAGATGGATCAGTGCTCAAACGAACACAAACAGGGCGGCTGGGCAGCAGTGGTGGTGGCGGTGGTAGGGAGTATGTGGATGTGGTGGTGGTAGGGAGTATGTGGATGTGGTGGTGGTAGACAAGGCATAGTGATAGTGGTAGGGAGGGTGTAGACGTAGTGGTAGGTGAGTATCTGGATGTGGTGGTAGGGAGGGTGGTGTGGTAGAGAAGGTGTAGTGGTAGTGGTAGGGAGGGTGTAGACGTAGTGGTAGGTGTGGTAGTGGTGGTGGTGGTGGTGGTGGTGGTAGGGAGGGTGTTGTGGTAGAGAAGGTGTAGTGGTAGTGGTAGGGAGGGTGTAGACGTAGTGGTGGGTGTGTATCTGGATGTGGTGGTAGGGAGGGTGGTGTGGTAGAGAAGGTGTAGTGGTAGTGAGGGTGTAGACGTAGTGGTAGGTGTGGTAGTGGTGGAGGTGGTGGTGGTAGGGAGGGTGGTGTGGTAGAGAAGGTGTAGTGGTAGTGGTAGGGAGGGTGTAGACGTAGTGGTGGGTGAGTATCTGGATGTGGTGGTAGGGAGGGTGGTGTGGTAGAGAAGGTGTAGCGGTGGTGGTAGGGAGGGTGTAGACGTGATGGTAGGTGTGGTAGTGGTGGTGGTGGTAGGGAGGGTGTTGTGGCAGAGAAGGTATAGTGGTGGTGATAGGTGTGGTAGTGGTGGCGGTGGTAGGGAGGGTGTTGTGGTAGGGAGGGTGCAGACGTGATGGTAGGTGTGGTAGTGGTGGTCGTGGTGGTGGTAGGGAGGGTGTAGACGTGATGGTAGGTGTGGTGGTGGTAGTGGTGGTAGGGAGGGTGTAGACGTGATGGTAGGTGTGGTAGTGGTCGTGGTGTAGGGAGGGTGCAGAAGTGTTGGGATGGTAAGCAAATTATGGTTGTTGCGGGGGAGAAAGTAGTTGCGGTAATGACAGAATGGTTTTTGTAGAGTTGGAGTGGGCAGACTGTGGTGGTGGTGATGTTGGAGGAGGGGGATAGTGTAGGAGTGGGCAGACTCTGATGGTGGTGGTGATGTTGGAGGAGGGGGATAGTGTAGGAGTGGGCAGACTCTGATGGTGGTGGGTGGGGGTGGGGTCTGCCTACATTACGTAGGTGGTATTGATCAAAGCATGAGGAGGCTCTCTCTCTCTCTCTCTCTCTCTCTCTCTCTCTCTCTCTCTCTCTCTCTCTCTCTCTCTCTCTCTCACGTCCTGTTGGTCTGGCCAGTCAACCTGTTGGCCAAATGTCTGCAACGTGTGTGCACGCACCTCCCTGATAACCCTCGCCTTGATTCTGTCGCAGACATTCGCGTTCGCTTCACCTTGATGCTCTCCCCCCAACACCCTCCCACACGCCCCCAAAGCACAATGATATGTACGATCCCTCGGTACGATGGCGGTGACCTTGGTATGAACTGACCCTCCTGGGGCAGGTCAAAGGCCAGGTCATCACATCCAAGGGGTCATGCAGTCGTACTTAAGGACCCTTCATCTTGAGCACCATCTGCTAATATCTTACTCTGAGACCCAGCTGTTTGGAGTTCTCACTCGCCCCTTTCTCATATCCAGCTATAACCTCCACACAAGACTCGGGTTCAGAGGTGGTGTCTGTGCTAATTCCAACATCAACACACCAGTTGGCAAGCCCCTAGGACCCTGAGCCATCCAAAGTTTGATGTGGTATGGCTCAGGGTGTGTTTCCCAACCACCAATGTTGTCCCTTGTTTCGCCTAATGCTCTCCTATTTCTGTAAGTTTTGAAACTTTCTTCGGCTATCTAAATTCCGGCCACGGGCCGTGACATCCTCTGGACAGCTAGCAGAGACCCTTCTATCACAGGGATTTAAACGTTCACCATAGGGAATGGTTGAATCTCTCCCATACAAATGGTGGATGCGTTGAAGCCATCACGTTTTTCATTCTCAATTATTTTGAACAATTATCTCCCACCTGACCCATATTCCTGACCGCTGTGGCCACTCTCCTAATATTCTGGATCTGTTTTCACCACTAATCCACACAATCTCACCCCCATTTAGTTCACCTGATCACACTCTCATAAATGTAGTAATTCTAACGGCACCTCCACCTCTAAAAGTACCTTCTAAACGTAAAAACTGGCTGACTGGAATAACTCGCGAAAATTTTTTTCTGCCTTCTGAGTAAATGTGGTGATGGTTCGTTCTCTGCCAAACGCAGCGCAGAGGTTATTGTTGCGGGAATGGAAGCATTCACCCCCTCTTCCTCCAAAATGACCTCCTCATCCAATCCAAGATGGTTCAACCGTTCATGCTCTGAGGCTTGGAAAAACTCTCCTTCCTCTGGCTCCCATTCAGCTTTTATTACTGCCGCAATCACTGCCAGCACGTTATCCGTGAGGGTAAACGTTCTTTTATTCAAAGAAAGTGCGATACCCTCTCGTCGTCATCCACTGATAGGTCTTTCTGGTCTTTAGCTAAGGGAATAGCTAACAACTTCTGTCACTCTACCTCTCTTTCACTTTTCCGTTCTGACGGTACTATATCTGTCTCTCCCGTATACAAAGCATCACTAATTGGTTCTCGTTTCTCCTCCAACTCCAACTTGGATGACTCTGATGCTATTCTTACAAAACCTATGCTTCTCCCCGTAATCTCTTATCGGACTGTCCGAAAAGCGCTTCTTTCTCTGGGCACAAGCAAGGCTTATGGACCTGATGGCATCTGTCCCCGTGTACAGAAAGAGTGTGCCTCTGACCTTGCACCTGTGCTTGCTCGTTTGTTCCGTTTGTCTTCAAAAGCCAGAACTGTTCCTTCTTCTTGGATACAGGTGTTGGTGTTGGTCCTGTTGCTTTGACCTCTACTATTTCCAATATCTTTCAATCCACCCACAAATTCCATGTCCTCAGACGTCTTGAATCTCAAAATCCTCTCTCTGATCATCAGTATGGCTTCTGTAATGCTAGACCCACCGGTGATATTCTCGCCTGCCTAACCAATGTCTGGTCATTAATGTCAGACTCACTGGTATTATTCTTTCCTGTCTAACTAATGTCTGGTCATCATCTCTGAAATATTCTGGAGAATCCTATGTAGTTGCCCTGTTGTATCCAAAAGCTTCTGACAGGATATGGCATTGGAATCTCATCTCTAAGCTCCCATCTTTTGGCTTCCCTCCCTCACTTTGCTCACTCATATCTAGCTTCGTCTTTGCCCGATCTATCTCAGTGCTGAATCAACTTATCTCCTTCATTCCATCAACAGTGGTGTCCCTCAAGGTTCTGTCGGGTCTCCTACACTTTCTCTCCTTTTTATCATCGATATCCTTTCCTATACAAATAACCAGATGCACTCATATCCTGACGGCTCAAAATTGCATTCCTCTACATTCCTCAAATCTGCCCCTTTGTCTCGCACTCGATCTGCATCTCGTATCGACACAACTTCCTTAATAAATTCAGACTTGGACAGCATCTCTCAGTGGAACTGACAAAATCTGGAATGAGATCTGGTTAAGTTTATTGTTACCAAGAAACAGTTTCTACTCATCTCGCTATCGAAAATTCCTCTCTCCTTTGACGGATCTGCAGTTCCTCCTCTTGACTCAATGAACATACTTGGTATTGCTGTAACATCCACATAATCTTGGAACCCCCACATTACGATAATAATGAAAATGGGAGTCCTTTTTAGATATCAATTCTTTTTTTTTTCCAAGTAATTGCTCTGATTATACAAAAGATTCATCCATCCTTGTATGGCGCACTGCTCCCATATCTGGGGGTGGTTCTAGCTCGTATCTTTACTTGACAGAGTTGAGTCGAAAGAGTTACGACTTATCAACTCTCCTAAGTGACCCGCTTGCCTTACGCCGCAATATTGGTTCACTTTTCCTCTTCTGTAGGTATCATTTTGGTCTTTGCTCCTGAAAACTGGCTGCTTGGTGCGCCCCAACCACTACTTAGTCCACGTTATACTCGGCAAGCTGCTGCATCACATGATTACCAAATGGTCGTTGGCAACTCAAAGGTGGGCCGTTTTGATAACTGTTTCTTTCCCTACACCTCCAAGCTTTGGAACTCTGTAACCTCTCATGTCTCTCGCAATAACTACGACCTGGTACTTTTTAAACGACAGGTTTTCCACTTCTCACAAAAATCGTTCATACTTTTCCTCGTCTCTTTTTTTTCGCCCTCTTTATATTTCAATGAAGTCTCGGCCTTGATGTGGACTGTCGCCCGTGACCGGAGGCTCCAACGTAAAAAATAACCGATGTTACTTAATTATGGTCTCAGCTTCGAGGGTTCCTCACCGCTTCTTTCGCTTCAAGCTCAACAAATTGAATCTCATGATCCTCTGGATGCGCCCTGGACTTCCTCACTTCATCATCCTACTCACTCACCTTGAGTTTACTTCTCATAATCTTCCTAAATCTTTAGCATCTTTAGGCTTAAACTTCATACCTAAAAGTCACCAATCGTCAGTGTCTTTGGGTTACCTTCCCCTCGGAAATCATCAAGAATACTACTCTAATTATTACCATGCTTCCTTTTCCAAAATTTGAAACCAGATTCATCTTCTCCTCCTGCACCATATCAGTCCCCGGAGTTGACATTTCCCCCACCACATCCTTCCTCGAGCCTAACATTATCATGCTCGTTGATCTACTATGACCTGGGTGAGGCAACTGGGTCAAACAAATGCAACTTGACAACGACGAACAAAGCTCTTTCTTACTTGGGCTCTGGACCATGAAAATTCTTCCTTTTATATTTATTCTATTCATTCGACCCAGATTGCCACAATGTCGTTTACACCTTCACAGTTTCTACGCTATTAACACTTATATTGTCTCTTGCATGTTAGTCCAGTTTTTCGGGATAAAAGCAATGAAAACAGATTATTGCTGCGAGGATATGTGTGTGTGGTTGGCTGGCTACCCGCCGCAAGTTAACACGAGTGCTGGCAAGCTGTGTAACCAAGGCTTTTCTTCTTTAACTTCCTTTCAGCTACATGCACTTGTATACCTAGCTTTCCTGAAGATGTTTTCCCATGCCTTTGTGGCTGCAAGACATCGTTAAGTCGGCTGGTTATTCAGGGCTCCAAGCCTATCAACTGCCAGGGTCGGTCATTAAGACGTCAGCATCAGGTTATAAATACCCAACCGAAGAAAACAAATCTGTAATACTTTCCTCCCGTGTCAGATACTCTCGCTATCTAGAACACTTGGCCCTTATGTAAGGCTTGCTCTCTGGGGAAGAATAATCACCGACGCCACCGAGTACTTTGTGGTGTCTCTCTTAGAAACTTACCCTAGCAATTTACGGGCGTCGCCCAGTTGTGTGCACTCGGCAACAAATGGATGTATGAAGAATTAGATAAAGAAAAGTAATGATATTTACTATCCCCTTCTTCAAACACGTCCTCACACGTACTTACTCCATTCTTGTCTGACACTTTCTTTGACTTACGTCATTCGAGACATTTTTCGTCTACTGTTTCCCAGATTCTTGTCTTTACAGGACGAACGACCCGGTGCTGCCTGGCGTCGAATCTGCCTTCGCCTTAGCTACCACACCCCCGCAGGACCAGGCCCCCACCGGGAAGACGGGGTACGCCAGGGGCAAAATCCCAGGGGCTCTGGACCTTCGGAGGGCTTGAATGAAGGGAGATGAAAATTCAAAAAAACAACAAAAAATAACAGAAATAAGTTCTGTAGAGATTTTTTTTTGGCGTCCTTCTCTCCTCACAAGGGCCCGGAAGCTGGCCCCTTCTACCCCGCGGCGGCCACAACATTGCCAAAGCCCGCGTCAGCACTGGGCGGCCGTGCGCAGGACTTTCCCTCACCGACAACTTGAAATTTCCGACTTATACTTCGACTCGTCTCCTTCGGCCACAAGCAAATTTTGTCCCCCTTTTTTTTACGTCTATTACTAAACCGCAAAAATACTTTTCCTCTCATTTTTCACACTTCGCTCAGTAAATGAAGGTAAAGGTAACCTTTTTCCTATTCCTTGCCCTCCTTTCACCCTCCTGCATGTTCAGGCCCCGATCACACAAAATCTTTTTCACTCCATCTTTCCACCTCCAATTTGGTCTCCCTCTTCTCCTCGTTCCCTCCACCTCCGACACATATATCCTCTTGGTCAATCTCTCCTCACTCATTCTCTCCATGTGCCCAAACCATTTCAAAACACCCTCTTCTGCTCTCTCAACCACGCTCTTTTTATTTCCACACATCTCTCTTACCCTTACGTTACTTACTCGATCAAACCACCTCACACCACACATTGTCCTCAAACATCTCATTTCCAGCACATCCATCCTCCTGCGCACATCTCTATCCATAGCCCACGCCTCGCAACCATACAACATTGTTGGAACCACTATTCCCTCAAACATACCCATTTTTGCTTTCCGAGATAATGTTCTCGACTTCCACACATTTTTCAAGGCTCCCAAAATTTTCGCCCCCTCCCCCACCCTATGATCCACTTCCGCTTCCATGGTTCCATCCGCTGACAGATCCACTCCCAGATATCTAAAACACTTCACTTCCTCCAGTTTTTCTCCATTCAAACTCACCTCCCAATTGACTTGACCCTCACCCCTACTGTACCTAATAACCTTGCTCTTATTCACATTTACTCTCAACTTTCTTCTTCCACACACTTTACCAAACTCAGTCACCAGCTTCTGCAGTTTCTCACATGAATCAGCCACCAGCGCTGTATCATCAGCGAACAACAATTGACTCACTTCCCAAGCTCTCTCATCCCCAACAGACTTCATACTTGCCCCTCTTTCCAGGACTCTTGCATTTACCTCCTTTACAACCCCATCCATATACAAATTAAACAACCATGGAGACATCACACACCCCTGCCGCAAACCTACATTCACTGAGAACCAATCACTTTCCTCTCTTCCTACACGTACACATGCCTTACATCCTCGATAAAAACTTTTCACTGCTTCTAACAACTTGCCTCCCACACCATATATTCTTAATACCTTCCACAGAGCATCTCTATCAACTCTATCATATGCCTTCTCCAGATCCATAAATGCTACATACAAATCCATTTGCTTTTCTAAGTATTTCTCACATACATTCTTCAAAGCAAACACCTGATCCACACATCCTCTACCACTTCTGAAACCGCACTGCTCTTCCCCAATCTGATGCTCTGTACATGCCTTCACCCTCTCAATCAATACCCTCCCATATAATTTACCAGGAATACTCAACAAACTTATACCTCTGTAATACTTTCTTATAAACTTGGGCAGGATCTTTTGATTTAATGCACTCGCTTTTGGCTACTGAACTCCGCTTCTCAATGCCAAAAAAAAAAAAAAAATGGCTGAGTTCTGTATGATTTTTACGATAACATCTTCTCTTTCGAGCCAGGCTCCTGCGCTGCTCTTCGTCCTCATTTGCCACATTATGAAACTCCGGCATTACATTACGATGTGTTCCAGTTGATGCGTCGGAGATGATATTCTCAATATCCCTACTGCTCTGGGTGAAGATACGATCTAGTCTTGATGATGACGCGTCAGGCCTCCTCAACCTATTACTCTCAGTAGCACACTGATACAAGAGATTGTCCTATGTACTACTCTAAGACCTTGTATCTCTAAGACTCTCTGTCTCCATGAGATCCAAATTCCTCTTGAAATCCACCATTATCAGTACCTGACCATCACTAACGCGTGCGTGTGTTATACTGCTTCTTGCATTATCCCGATTGCCCCCCCTCACTGTTATCATTGCCTATTTCCTCTCGTTGACTATAATGCTTCCAAGGTTTACGCACTGCAACCCTTATAATTATGTACTTACCAGTACTTCCTGAAATGTAAGGCTGTCTCCCATTAAAAGGACCAATCCTCTTGCTCCTCCTCCTTTGTCATCTCCTACCCTTCTTGCCATCACGTTATCCCTCTGGATAGAGCAGGTGAGATCCGATCTCTTTACTAGGCTTGTTCCCGCAACTGCGTAACATTAGGTGCAGTTTTCCCTAATGCGATCCTTGAACTCCAACGCCTTACCATAAACCAAATACATGTGCATTTGTACACATTACTCGCCCCTACGGTAGTGGAGTCTCCCTTCCTTGACCATCTGAGTGTGAATACCTGCTGGAGTCTTCGGTGGAGTCTTCTCCCTCTCTTAATTCATCACGTCTGATGAATATCGAACTGAATTTCACATTGTTTCTACGCCTGTCTAAGTACCTCACGGAAAGATTGGATCTAACCATAATTGGTCGACCTCTCCTTTTCTTTATTACAGATTCTGCATACGGAAATTCAATAGCCTCCAGTACTCTTTTAAATGAGATGTTCCTTCTTATCTTCCACGTCTTTGCTCATTTTTCTGTAATATGATCCGCTTCTAAAACTCACCAGTGGTTTAACTCCATGAGCCTCCTGCTTTAGTAATCTTTCAGACTTCGGTGCCTCCTACTTTTCTGATGAGTCCTTTGGTGTTGATGCCTCAACCTCCGCGTCTCCGACCTTGTATATGACATCCCTTTTTGCTAACGTGCAATTGTTCCTGTATGCTTCTATACTTTCTAAGCTTTTCATCTACCGAACCATAGATTTCCCTAAGTGTTCCATCTCTAACTGAGTATACTATCCTTCATTCTTACAGTTTTCACTGTTACCAGTGTAACTCTGTGTCACTGTTCCTCGGTCTCTGTATCACTGTTCCTCGGTCTCTGTGTCACTGGATCATTCATGATGATCCGAGTCTGTTCATCAGCCTTTGAAATTGCTCCTGCTCCCCCTCCCCGCCCACTATCTTCAATGGCTTCTGGTCTCTGGGTTATGGGCATTTCATCTAGTTTAACAGCCTCTCTGGGACATGTAGAAAATATCCTTCTCACATCATCATTTTCTCGCTTTTCGTTCATAATTACCTTCTATTCTATGACTACATCCTTTCTGCATCCCCTTTGCTGATGTAAATCTCTGGTCTCCTACACTGATAACATTATTTCCCCAAGTTCCTCTCTCACTTGATAACACCTGCGACGCTTCTCCAATTCCTCCTCCAACTGTGACAACTTCAGGTCCTGTGTGTCTTGATGATCTCCACCAATCATTCGAGGTTTGTGGCCTCAAAGCTTAGGCCTCGTCGGTAATCAGGGTAAACACGACACATTCATACGGCCGCGCCGACCCACAGGTGATAGTTAATCAGGTACGAGGAGTACCCTACACTCCCATCTGATAATGCCTACGCGAGAAGGACCCCTACATAATCAATGAAGATGACGATGACGAGAGCTTCCTTATCACACTGGTGTGTCCGTACATACCGACTGAAACTGGTTTGAACCGCCACGACCGGTGTGAGCTGCTTCTACTAATCATGTGATGACGTCCCCATCCTGCAGTAAACAAGCCATCTCCTACACACGATCACCGGGCACCCATCTGGGTCGCACCCAGAGATAAACCAGTGGCAATAAAAAGGCGCGATAACTACGGGAAGGGAAAAGAGTATATGCCAAGATATGGCAACCATCACAAATCAGTTATTCTCACAAGACGAACACGCCCCTTGACTATATATTCATCCACCCAACCCCAGAAAAAAAAGAATCATATATACAATACGTCAATACGGAAAAAATTGGCTGACTAAACTCACAGATAAGACAAATTAATTACAATCCTAAGAAGGGTTCATAGATTTCCAGTAATTAAATGGGTTCAAGTAATTAACTTGGTTCAAGACAATGATCTTAAGACGAAGCTCTTCAAAGAATCTTCTTCCTTCTTTAATTCTCATCCGCGTTTACTAATGCAGACAAACCTCGTCATCCAGATCCAGTCCTGTCGTCTGCGGGAGGACACATATTTCCAACATATTGACGCACAGGACGTAGACGTAACGTCAGCATTTCAACTTAACCACAGAACATAAAACGGCAGGTTCTGTTCCTGTCTACTGATAACTGGAGAATGTTCAATGTCCAAACCATTTCAACAACAATTACCACCGGAAAGGGGAAATAAGAACGGTGAGCACTTTCCTCTGAGGATGTAATAAACGAAAGAACTCACCGTTTTTATGTTCTTTCCAGTGGTGAAATGAAGGTTCTGCATATATATATTTTTTTTTCTTTCTTTCTTTTAAACTATTCGCCATTTCCCGCGTTAGCGAGGTAGCATTAAGAACAGAGGACTGGGCCTTTGAGGGAATACCCTCACCTGGCCCAATTCTCTGTTCCTTCTTTTGGAAAATTAAAAAAAAAAACGAGAGGGGAGGATTTCCAGCCCCCCGTTCCTCCCCTTTTAGTCGCCTTCTACGCCACGCAGGGAATACGTGGGGAGTATTCTTAATCCCCTATCCCCAGGGATAATGTATATATATATATATATATATATATATATATATATATATATATATATATATATATATATATATATATATATATGCAGAAAATCACAACAAACACATGGCTTCGTAAATGGAGAAAACACCAATAGGAAAAGGACACACGAGAATCCACAGCGCTTTCGTGTATTACCACATTTTCAGGGGACTAGTCACAGCTCTAAAACTAGCCCCCTGAAAAATGTGGTAGCACACGAAAGGGTTTAGGATTCTCATGTTTCCCTTCCTTAGTGGTGTTTCGGCATATATATCAAGTTACAACAGAGACTGAACGTCTATGGTTGCAAGCTGACACAGACAAAATAATGAACAGGGGTCACAGGCCACAAGTGAATCTCAGTAACGGATGAAGTAAAACTTTCCCCACCGGCCGTAAACACGACGAGGAAATGTAAGGTATGATTTCTCTTAGCCTACATAATGTAAATGAAGAAACGGTCTCTGATGACTTAAAAGCCAAGTAAGCAAGTGTACTGAAGCACTAAAGATGACCCCAAAAGAAAATCTATCTATTCGAATTCAAGATGCCTAGAAAACTAATTCTCAGACTTTACGTTCTACTGGCGCGTCCCCAACTTTGAATATTGTGTTCAATTTTGGACGCCCGCCTTGAGTTACCTATGAATCTGATGCAGAGAACAGAGCGGCGAGCTACCAAGATGATTTCTAAAATATGAGCAAATCCTGCAAAAGCCGATTAGAGCTACATTTCTTTAGCTTAGAAAAGAGAAGGTTAAGAGGTGATCTTCACACAGGTATTCAGACTTATTAAAGGCTTCGTCTGTCTTTAGCTCTGCAGTTCCATAAGGCTCAGTCATCCTAACTTCACTCGCAGCATTGGATACAAACTCGTGGGCCAACATCTGTCTTAAGATGAAGCAAAATCATTTTTCTTCGACAGGATTGTTAACATGTGGGATCTGCTACAAATGAGCGGTTGAAAGCAACACCACAAATATTCAGTCACTTGGCTTCAAGTCTACGACTGACTTTATTTGCGCTCTGCAGATACAGTGAGGAATTTTCAGGCTTTTTCTCCTCTGTTCGTTATCGCATGCGTACACAAAGTCTCGTAAGGACGCAGTCAGTGGTCTCTTCGTATTCCCCTGTAACTCTTGGGACATCGTATCAAGCATTCCCTCCACTGGTGAGCGTCTCGAGTTTGCTGGTGGCGGCGGCGGCTGAGGAGAACCTGGCAGGCGAGTGGTTGAAGAGGGACAAAGGAGGGCGGCAGGGAGGCAGGAGCTTGTGAGTGGCGGGTTCGGGGCCTCTCTTCCCCACCAAGCTGCCATGAAAGACTGCCTGGAATCATGACCCACGTCACACTCCACGCATTACCCTACATATTTACTGCAAGTCCATTTAACGACAGTCTGATCTCCCACGCTTAATGTCTTCATAACCAAGGAGAATGGAACGTCTTCTGCATAAAAGGGAAAAGACAGATGTCCTGGAATTCTTCTATAATTCCAGTAAGACATAGTGGCCTAGGAATAGGAGAGGAGGTGTCCTGAAGTTTTCTGTCTTTCCAGTAAGACATAGTGGCCTAGGAAAAGGAAAGAGGTGTCCTGGAAAGTATTCTTTATTTCCAGTAAGACGTAGCGGCCCAGGAATAGGAAAGGAGGTGTTCTGGAAGTCCTCTGGACTTCCAGTAAGACATGGTAGCCAAGAGATAGGAGAGGATGCGTCTTGGAAGTCCTCTGTCTTTCCAGTAAGACATGTTGGCCTGGGGATGGGAGAGGAGGTGTCCTGAAAGTCTTTTGTATTTCCAGTAAGACATAGTGGCCTAGGGATAGGACAGGTGTACTGGAAGTCTTCTGTACTTTCAGTAAGATATGGTGGCCGTGGGATGGGAGTGGAGGTGTCCTAGAAGTCCTCTGTATTTCCAGTAAGGCCTGATGGCCTCGGGTGATGGGGAGGGAAATAGATTCCGTCCTCAACTGCAGAACACACGAAGGATAGAAAAAGAAATTTCTTCCAGTTATATCTAGATGAGTGGCCGCAAGGAGAGGTTGGCTACAGGAAGGACCTGGACGTGAAGATGGCTTCAGGTGCTCTGGAGAGACGTGGCGATGCGGAGCACAGATTTTACATGTATGCGGGAAGTCTTTCTCTCCACGAGACCTGGTGCAGAAGGTGTGGCACCATCCCTCTGGACTATGTAAACCCCTGAAGCACAACGGTACGATCATTAAGCACGACGGTACGATCATTAAGCACGACGGTGCGATTAATGAGAACGACGGTACGATCAATGAACACGACGGTACGATCAATGAGGACAACGGTACGATCAATGAGCACGACGGTACGATCATTAAGCACGATGATGCGATTAATGAGAACGACGGTACGTTCAATGAACACGACGGTGCGGTCATTAAGTACGACGGTAAGATCATTAAGTACGACGGTATGATCAATGCCCTGAACCTCACAGACCAAGAGGAGTGTAACGCTGTTATACACAACGTGGACACTGTGGCTACAACACTACTGCCTGGACACTGTGGCTACAACACTACTGCCTGGTCACTGTGGCTACAACACTACTGCCTGGTCACTGTGGCTACAACACTACTGCCTGGTCACTGTGGCTACAACACTACTGCCTGGACACTGTGGCTACAACACTACTGCCTGGTCACTGTGGCTACAACACTACTGCCTGGTCACTGTGGCTACAACACTACTGCCTGGTCACTGTGGCTACAACACTACTGCCTGGTCACTGTGGCTACAACACTACTGCCTGGTCACTGTGGCTACAACACTACTGCCTGGTCACTATAGCTACAACTCTACAACCTGACCACTACAAAATCACGTCCCGGCTACTAGAACACCACAGCCTATCCGCTACAACGCCTCAAACTGTCCAGTACAACACCCCAACCCGGCCACTGCAACACCACAACATGGCCTCAGTCGCTACAGCACAGCGCCTCGGTCTCCGTGATCACACAGTGGCTTCAGGCCGTGTTAGCAGCAACACAGGCACATAATTAGTGTGCAGATGACGTGCTGGTGTACATGGGGAGTTCCCCTTTAACCTGACCCGGTTCCTCCTGCTTTAGATAGACGGCCAGAACACCTGAGCAGACCCACGGTGTACTGGGGGAGGGGCCAGTACACCTGAGCAGACCCACGGTGTACTGCGGGAGGGGCCAGTACACCTGAGCAGACCCACGGTGTACTGCGGGAGGGGCCAGCACACCTGAGCAGACCCACGGTGTACTGCGGGAGGGGCCAGTACACCTGAGCAGACCCACGGTGTACTGGGGGAGGGATAACTTTCAGTAAAAGAGATCACACTACATCTAACCTAACCTAACTTAACTTAACCTAACCTAACCTAATTCAACCTAACCAAACCTGACGTAACGTAACATATCCTAACCAAACCTAACCTAACCTGACTTAACTTAATCTAATCTAAACTAACCTAACCTAACCTGACTTAACCAAACCAAACCTAACTGAACCTAACCGACGAAAAGACGTTGGGAGGCGACTTTCCAGACGATCCGGTGTCGCACTGCCACAGAGGCGACGAACGAGAGGACTGGAAACCACAGTATAAAAGATGATCAAGAAAGAAAATAAAGAAGAAAATAAAGGAAGTTGGACTCTTATGTTTACTTCTCTCCCTCTCCCCGTCTCTCTCTCTCTCTCTCTCTCTCTCTCTCTCTCTCTCTCTCTCTCTCTCTCTCTCTCTCTCTCTCTCTTCGTAAGGTGGACGTTTGAATGGCTGACAATGAGTTCTGCGAACTCTGCTTGTACGCAGATACCAGGACTCGTGTGTGTGTGTGTGTGTGTGTGTGTGTGTGTGTGTGTGTGTGTGTGTGTGTGTGTGTGTGCGCGGATCTAGATCGTTCAAGAGCTTGATTCTTCAAAGTGCCTGAATAGATCTCATCACCACCCACACCCTCCGAACAATGCCTCACCCTTCGTCGCATTTAAGCAGTGCTGATGAGTGTGTACTCAGCTGTGAGTACAGTTCGGGGCATGGAGTCCAAACGCTTACAGGTCCTACTTTGTTCCAGACTACCAATCCTCTCCTCTTAGCCCTCGTCAGTCTGATCATGTGTCCTGCAGCTGAAGACATTCTCATAACAACAATGGAACACGTACAAGATATTCATTTCCATTCGGCAATAGTCTCTACCTTCTAGTCTTCCTTTCCTTAGTGCACTAAATCCTTAAGTACAATTTTTTCCTAATATTTTCTTTTCTCTCTTCATTACCTGGTTGGTGGTGTGCTGTTCATCACCACCCGATCCGTGGCCTTCTGATTGATTTGAGCGCCGAGGTCGCCGGCAGATTCACTGTGTACCCCCATGCCCATCCTGTGAGCTGTAGCGCAAGAGGATCACAAGGTGGTGGGGGGGGTCACAAAGGGTCTTACTCAGACCCCAGTGGGTTGATATTTGGTACCTACTGACCAAATATCTTTCGTTTTCCCTCGCCACCGTCTTGCCGGCCGAGGCATCCATCCGTGTGTCTCCCGACTCCCTCATTACAGACTTCCTAGAACCTCTGGTAGCACTCCTCAAGCCCCCAGTCTGTGGAATGCAATGCCACGGTCCCAGACTTTATAATACACAAGAATTTACTCAACTCCGACTTCAAAGAATCCAACCCTCGTGTATCTCCTCGAGGGGAATTCGACCCTTCTTTTGACATTTCGTGTGTGTGTGTGTGTGTGTGTGCATGTGATGAGGAAGAGGTTTGGGACAATGATGAGTGAGACTGTGAATGCGAAGGGATGACTGGATGAGGCAGGAGGGGGATGAATGAATGAGGCAGGACTGTGGTGACAGGGGACGCATGAGGTGAGTATGAGTGAGGTGGGTGAGTGAGGAACGGATCAGGGAGAACATTACTGGACGCCTGAACCAAATGAGGAAAAATCATACTTGTGCGCGAGAGGGCGCGAGGATGCTAATTGTTTAATCACTGTAGTTACAGCTCTACATGCTATGTCCTGGGCACTGGACCAACCCACACTCTGGGCAGTACATTACAGACACTGGACCAGCCCCGCACGCTATGGCCTGAGCAAGATATCATAGACAATTACCTTATCTAAGTGACCCACCTCAGACTGCCGCGTCTTAAGGTAATCATCTGATGTAGCGTCCAAGTGAGCACAGCCTCGCCTCACCAGAACGTATACATACGCGCTGGGACACACAACAACCATATGGGAGGTATGGTCGGCCCTCTCGTTCTATCACACTACACAAGCCTGCCACTAAGGTGTCTGTGTACCATATGTTCTTTAACGAATAAAGTGACAGGAAAGTCAAAATCGAAATCACTGTACTTGAATCTAACTCTGTAAACACACACACACACTCACACACACACACACACACACACACACACACACGTTAACTATGAAAAGCCTTTAAGTTTCAGGGAATACTGGAAGACGGCCGGTTCAAACAATACCTAACGGGAAGCGCAAATAAAGGAGAGAACTGCACAAAGGCGCTTATGGCGTATATATCCTCCAGAGCATCGTAATATGCCGGAACGAATGACAATGAAGGAGGAATTAGAATGGTACATGAAGCACTGAATCACCCATTTTCCGGACATGTTAAATGGCTAATAATTATGGGGAATTCGATCATGAAGTGAGGAACTAAAAGTATTTCGACCTTCATGGTGACAGGGAGTCATGGAGACACAAATCTTAGGTAGATATACAGCAAAAATGTTCAATACTAGCGTGTCACATGAACACACTAGGATCAGAGGGTCTGATACAACAGCATTACTGTCCCCTGTCCTCACACATGGTAGGATGGAAATTCAGAGCACCATATATGGTGACCCAACTGGGGAAATATGATCATGCAATGCTTGAGTTCGATAAAGTCGGGAAAGGAGGACGTAAAGAGATCAAAGATATGATCAATCTCAAAGAACTCATTGTGCAGGATAACATAAGTTGTGGAATGGAGTTCACAAGTGTGGAAGTTACCATTAAGATTACAAAGAAGGAAAAGGAAGATGGGTTATCTTTAGCCTCAGAGATACAGAGATAAGGTTACAAAAAAAAAATTGGGTGGGGTGGTTCAATGTAAGATGCCCAAAAGAGAAAGAGCTTCGCCATGGAGGAAGTTATACGCGGCAGTCCAACCAGCCAGCCAGCCGGCACACAGCTAAATAGTTCTAGCTCAGCATTCTTACCAGACATAGATGAGTCGAAAGCGATCCGAGTTATAAACTCTCCCAGGCGAACTTCAGACCCTGAACCCTCTTGCCCTATGCCGCAATGTATTACTCTGGTTATTGCTCCCGAGAGCTGACTGCTCATGTACCCCTCACCACTAGCAATACTAGGCAACCTGTGGCGTCATATGATCACTGAGTGGCTGTTGGCGACTCGAGTAGGGTCGTTTTGATAACTGTTTCTATCCCTGCACCTCGAAGCTTTGGAATAACTATGAATAATAAAAGACAGGTTTTCCACTTCCTCCAAAATTCGTAAATACTTCCCCTTGTCTCTTCTTTTTCCATTTTCATTAACTTTATATATCAATGGTGGCGCGGCCTTGATTTAGATTACTGTCCTTAAATGGAACCTCCAACGTAAAAGAAAAAAATATTAGGAGGAGCAGAGAAACTTTTAAGTGAATATTGTGGACAAGGAGTAGAAAACTCAAAAACTCTTCCATAATTTCATTATCAATTAAAGAGCAATAACTCATGTTAAGGGATTCAGAGGAGAGAGAGAGAGAGAGAGAGAGAGAGAGAGAGAGAGAGAGAGAGAGAGAGAGAGAGAGAGAGAGAGAGAGAGAGAAAGAGAGAGAGAGAGAGTTGTAGAGGATGATGTAGGGATACGTGAGGAACTCGAACACGAATTCAGAAGTAGCCCTACAGCTCAATCCAAACACCAGTGAGCTGGAAGGAGGAGGAGCTCTTGAATAGCGCTGAATTATCCACGACGGACGTAAACACGGAGCTAAATACTCATGACCCATATAAGGTTCATGATGGTCCTCCAATACGTGCTGGTGATGTGGGCAGATACACTCGACATGCCAACTGAAGTGTTCCTCAAGATCTCGATGGAGAAAGATGCCATGGAAGTGGAAGAGGGAAAACGTTATATCTATCTATCTACCTATCTATCTATACACATGCATATATATGTGGACTCATAGGAATATCATGATCACGCGCAAAATTGTGATCCCTTCCAATATATATATATATATATATATATATGTATTCCCTGCGTGTCGTAGAAGGCGACTAAAAGGGAAGGGAGCGGGGGGCTGGAAATCCTCCCCTCTCATCTTTTTTTTAATTTTCCAAAAGAAGGAACAGAGAAGGGGGCCATGTGAGGATATTCCCTCAATGGCCCCGTCCTCTGTTCTTAACGCTACCTTGCTAATGCGGGAAATGGCGAATAGTATGAAAGAAAGATATATATATATATATATATATATATATATATATATATATATATATATATATATATATATATATATAATATGATATAGGGTTGAGGGGTGATTCAGTATAGTGCAGACATGTCTCACAGACAAGTGTTGTCTGAAAGGCACAAGAAAAAATTTCCAAATGCAAATGAATGACTTCTCGGAGAGAGAGAGAGAGAGAGAGAGAGAGAGAGAGAGAGAGAGAGAGAGAGAGAGAGAGAGAGAGAGAGAGAGAGAGAGAGAGAGAGAGAGAGAGAAAGCAGCAGCAGCATCGCCAGGAGGTGAGGCCGGAAGAATTAATAAGATGGAAAGCCTTCGATTCCAGACTAGTTAACAGAGAGGCGTTCCCTCTCATCAATTCTCCTGGCCTCACCTCTCGTGGTGTAGCGATTAGCGTTCCTGACCATGAAGCATTCACGGGCCGCATAGGGTCGAGCGCAGAGGTGCAAGTCCAGGCTGCGGCAGTCGGTCCACAGTTAACCCAGTTGTTCATCCCCCTCTAGGAGTTGGTCGATAAAATGGGTACCTGGCTCAGGCTAGGGTATATGTAGTGTTAATGGGATGGCCTTGATCAGGGCCTCAGCTGCCCGTGCCGTCCGTCTCAGCTAATCTTATATATATATATATATATATATATATATATATATATATATATATATATATATATATATATATATATATATATATATATATATCATACAAACCTCCAACAGCCAGGATCGAACCCGGGACCCCTGTGCAGGGGTCCCGGGTTCGATCCTGGCTGCTGGAGGTTTGTATGTTCTATGAAGGTGCGCGTTCGTATGGAGTGGAAGATATGATTATACCCAAGATTCTGTTATCACAGGGTTGATTGTGGTGTTCTGAAATCAAGGAAGGAAATGAATGACTTGTCTAACCATCTACATATATTAACAGATGAGGCAAAGGTCATGAGGGGAGTGAAAAGCGAGGAAGATTGCAATGACTTACAAGGGGACCTAAACAGACTCCAAAGTTGGTCTGATACAGGGTTCATGACATTCAACCCAAGCAAATGTAAAGCAGTGAAAACGGGACGAAATGATAGAAGATCTCAATACGACTATCATCTAGGAGAGAAAAATGCATCAGGATTTTGTGCGTGAGAAGGACATGGAAGCCGATACTACTCCTAACCTGACGCCAGTCACTCGTTAGGAGAATAGTTGACTGTCTTCTAGCATATATCAGAATAGCTTTCAGAAAGCTGTTCACGTCCTACATAAAGCCAAAACTAGAAAATACTTCTCAAAGTCTGGTGCCGCACCGAAAGACGCACAATGAGTTAAGAGAGAAGGTCCAGAGGAGGGCAACAAAGATATAGTACCAGAATTTTGTTTTTTTCTCTTTTTAGACACGCTAAAGGCTTTAAATGTGCCCAGCTTGGATGAGAGAAGAGTGAGGGGCGACCTGATCTAAACCTTTAAGTTGTTAAAGAGATCGATGACCCGGACAGTGAAGTGTTTCCAAAGATGTAGAGATAGAGTGACCAGAGGACATACTATGAAATCAAACAAGGAACTGTTAAAAAAAAAAAATGTATATAAAGATGTGCTCGAATAAGTGTGAATAGGGGCATCGTTAATCCAGACAGCACATATAAATTCAAGTTGTATGATAGAAAAAGTCCAAAAGGTGGAGCCTCACGAATGTCAAACTCCCTCCCCGCAAAGTACTAATAGGTAATTACACACACGCACGAGCGCAGAACTCCCTCCCAGATCAGTACAAATAGGTAATGCTACACCAAAAAAAGACAGTCAAACACACATATCACACATGTACACGCAGGCAAATTCACCAAGACCCTTTCCAACATACTACAACCTTGACATAATCCACCACGACACCAACGAAAGACCTACGTGCGCTTGCCTCCCTCACACGAACCCTTCCCTCTCACATAATAACAGTATAGCCAAGGGAAACCGAGCCACTGGGTCTACAAGGGGTCCGTCCGCGGATAAAATCAGTTATGAGTGTGGCCTTCCCCCCCCCCCCCCTTCATCCACTCCTTGTTACCGGGGAAGGGGGTGTAGGTTTAATGGGGAGGGAGGGAGGAGGCGAGGAGGAGGAGGAGGGGGTAACAGTGACGGCGGTGGCGTAGGGACGGGTGGGGGCTGGCAGGCAGGCTTCACCACCCCTCCCCTCCACCACAAGCACAAAGCTGATCAATACCAAACCTTCAGTAGCTTTACACAATACTTCATGAAATTCCTCCGTTCCATTTCCATACGTCAGTGTTTGACTCCACGTTTCTACTGTGTTGTGCAAACTCTTTCACTCGCTTATTACTTGCCATTTCCTTTGTGCTTCTTAATGGAAATACACACACACACACACACACACACACACACATATATATATATATATATATATATATATATATATATATATATATATATATATATATATATATATATATATATACAGCAAGAGTTAAGTCTATTATGATGCACCCAAACTACCCTAGACGTGGATACTATAGCATAACTTGAAGTCTTAAGGGTCATGGTTTTCATTTCCACTTCCAATATGGAATACTGAACCACTCATATCCGTTACCCTGTTCATCAGCGGTTAGTATATATAGAGAGAATGTGGCAAAAACTAGAAAGTATCGTTCAGGCTAAAGTCCCTCATGCTGTTCCGTGAGTAAGCCGGAGCTCCTGTGTTACATCATCTTCTGAACACATAAGATCTCGAACTCGTCTTATTTATGTGTCGACTATTTCTCTGAAGTTCGTGCATTTTTATCGTCCCTCCTCCTCGTCTGCCACCTCGGGTGTGATACATTTCTGGCTATAATGGGGGAAATATACTGCATTTAGAATATACATTAGCCTGGTAGTTTTGTTTACCATTGGTGCTAATACATTTGCGAGGCTATTGTGTACACACCAGAAAATAATGGCCTAACGTAATCATAAAGCGTGTGTTTTAACTCCCACATTTCTGCCTCATAATGTTCAAACGGGATTTTCTGTTCGTGTTAACAATTAGACTTGTGTTCTCATATTACCAAACTACATTAATTCTTTTATTTTTCTTATTAGTTGTACAGTGAATGTCTCCTTCCCATAACTAGGTTCTGTTCTTATTCATATCTTTTTCTACGAATTTTGATTCTTCGGAAATTTCTGTCATATGGTTATTTCATCAACAAAACATCGCTCTCTGTGAATTTAAGAAGCGACAAATCACCTATAAATACATTTCTTTCCTTGGGAAACGGCTTCTCAAATGATACCATTATACACACCTAGTGTTAAACCTTCCTACAGAAGTGACAGGCGATGTGGTGGAGGAGGGCGCATGCGTGGCTTCCGACACCAGACGCCGCCATTACCTCCCTCAAGTCATTTAACTCCACATAGCTGGATTCCTGCTCGTTTACAGTCAAACGGGATGCCAGAGAGAACATACAATGTTCAGTTTATCTCTTCTAAACGTATTAGGAAGGCTACGTGGAGAGCACGACTATGAATCATATATATCTAGCAGGTAGGCGCAGTGAGTCTCGACGAGGCGAGTTCGCGCGGGTACTTTTCCACTGCCAACTGTTGCTGGGGCGCCTCGGGTGCACGCTGCTCCGGCCGTCAGTTGGGCGGGAGGGATGGTCATGAATAGACGTTGTAATCTGGTCGCTTGAAGAGAAAAAAATAAAATCTTACGTTAAATTAATATATTTTAGAGTCATTAACACAAAAATACTGCGATTTTGATGAGTTAGCGTTTATTCTGCCGCATACGAACACAGTAACTAAAGTGGAGGGGAAACAAGGCGTTACTCAAGACGGAAATTCATTGCATATTACTTCACTGTGACTGGACTACGACGTCGGCAGGAAAGAGGGACACTCTGACTGGATTCTTTGCCAACTTTACTAAGCCATGGCACCAGGACTTACACTTACCTACACACACGCTTTTATTTGCTTGACATCAAAACTGAGATTTAATCCATGGGCGGGTTGATGACGCTATGTGTGGCGTAACAGGCATGCAAGGGGAAGGGGGAGGGGAGAAAACGGAGGGGTCTATCTGTGAGAGTTGAGGAGGGAGAGGTAAGGTTGTTCTGACTGTGAGGGTGGAGGAGAGAGAGGCAAAGTTGGTCAAGCTGTGAGAATGGAGGAGGGAGAGGTAAGTTTGGTCAAGCTGTGAGAGTGGAGGAGAGATAGGCACAGGTGGTCAAGCTGTGAGAGTGGAGAAGGGAGATGTAAAGCTGATCAAGCTGTGAGAGTAGAGGAGAGCTAGGCAAAGTTGGTCAAGCTGTGAGAGTGGAGGAGGGAGAGGTAAGGGTGGTCAAGCTGAGGGTGTGGCGGAGGGAGAGGTAAGGGTAGTCAAGTCGTGGATGAGGGAGAGGCGCAACGTTGGTCTGAGTGGAAGCCACGTGCCTATGGTAGAACACTGGCCTGGAAGGTGGGATGGTTATCTCGAGGGACGGCTTGTGCAGGAGCTGTGTTCTCGTCCTCATCAAATGACTGGAGGGAAATTCCAGAATTCTGGACTTCTTGAGGCACGATGGTACCACCCTCTTAACCCGATCCGTAAGGCTCTGGTCAAAAGCAGGGTCATCATACCCCCAGGATGGTACCGTCGTGCTCAAGGATTGCTCTGTCTCCTTGTACCGTCGTGCTCAAGGCCTGTACCCTGTCAAGGACTGTACCGTCGTGCTCAAAAGCTGTACCGTCGTCCTTAAGGACTGCACTGTCTCCTTGTACCGTCGTGCTCAAGGACTGTACCGTCGTGCTCAAGGATTATACCCTGGTGTTCATGGACTGTACCGTCGTGCTCAAGAGCTGTACCGTCGTGCTCAAGGACTGTACCGTCGCGCTCAAGGACTGTACCCTGGTCAAGGATTGTACCGTCGTGCTCAAGGACTGTACCGTCGTGTTCAAGGCCTGCACTGTCTCTTTATTACATCCGTCGTGCTCTAGAGCTGCACCGCTGAGTTCACGGATGGTAACGCCGAGCTCAAAGACTGTACCGTCAAGTTCAAAAACTGTACTGTACTGTCGTACTCCAAGGCGTTACCGCTCTGCTTTGCAAGAACCTACTGGGGAGACGGGATGGTGAAGTTCTGGCCGGCGAGAAGAGTGTGGCATGCACGCCATTGCGAATGCACGGGATGGCACAAAGATGCAAAGCTTATCTAATATACTACATGTTGCAGAGCCCGTGTCACTCATCAATGTTGTGAGGGTTTGGGTTACAAACACTGACATTATTAACGTTACATTTCGAAATTTGATGCGTCTTTCCGTGTGGTTTATATATATATATATATATATATATATATATATATATATATATATATATATATATATATATATATATATTGCTACTCATTCAGTGGTCAAAACTGGCTAAAGACACTGCTGATGTTTGTCATGAAATTGTGATTTTCTTCATTTTAGTCCAAAGTGAACTTGACTGGAGAAAGCTAAAGAGCTGAGAGGGCTGAAGTGGGTACAGTACAGACATGGGAGGGCTGAGAAGGGTACAACATAGTGCTGAGAGAGCTAGGGAGGGTACAGCATAGAGCTATGAGGGCAGAGAAGGGCACAGCATAAAGCAAGGAGGGCAGAGGAGGGTACAGCATAAAGCAAGGAGGGCAGAGGAGGGTACAGCATAGAGCTAGGAGGGTAGAGAAGGGTACAGCGTAGAACTAGGAGGGTTGAGGATACAGCATAGAGCTGGGAGAGGGTGCGGGGGGAAGTGAGGATGACATACCACCTCAGAGCTGGGAGGGTTAAAGGTACAGCACAGAGCCGGGAGGGCTGGCTAAGGGTCTAGCACAGAGGTGGGAGGAGCTGGTCAGTGGAGGGATGGAAGAGGGTGCCAGCAATACAATCAATAACGATGGAGGAGACAGATGTGCACGTCTTCCAGGGAGGGTTCTCTAGTTTTTCAAAAGATATCTTACTTTCTTCTTCGTTTTCTCCCCTACACCTTCGTCTTCTCTCTGACCCTTTACCACACACCACTCAAGGCCTGGCCTCGAGGAAGCTCTCTTGGTTGCGACTGGATCCTTCGACATGACAGAGAGAAAGAAAATATGGGGGAGGGTGGACCGTGGAGGGATCGGTCCTGGGATGATGGAGCGGTAACAAACGGGACGGGGAGACGTGAGGCCCTGGGAAGAGCGGCGGAGGAGCCGGGGATCCTTGGAATGTATGATTTCTTTTTCTTCTTTTTTTTTTGAGGAAAAAGAAATCAATCTGAGCGTTTCGTCAAACGACTTCACTGGCGAACAGTGATGTTACTATTGCTCATCTCTGTATTTGGTCTAGTTCGATCCAAGTTATCATGACCAGAACTTTACCAGCGTATTCGACGTGAGCGGTTACTAGAGCGCTGTAAAAGAGTGCCTATTGTCTTCATCGGCGTGTAGCTTACATTTCTAGATATGAAACGTAACTATGTTTTATTGTACGTCTTAGTTATTCTCTCTCTCTCTCTCTCTCTCTCTCTCTCTCTCTCTCTCTCTCTCTCTCTCTCTCTCTCTCTCTCTCTCTCTCTGTATTTCCAATAACGAATTATGGACCATTGCTTATTCGTAATCTATATCTTTCTCCACCTCATAATGCTACTACTCTGTATTTCCTACACTGAAGTCCACCTGCTTTGTCTCCGACCACTCTATCAATCTGCCTACATCACCCTGAAACCTTTGGCAATTGGTCCCCATTAAATGGGGTTCTATTTCATGATCTTTGTGCCAGCGGCAAATTTTGAGAACTTAACCGATGAGCACTGTCTCCAGATCAGTGATGCGGTGGAAAAATATGGGCCGTAATCTAGAGAGCGCCTTGTGGAACCCCACTTGCCACTCTGAGCCAGTCCACTGACTCCCCCGGTTAATACAACTTCTTGTTTCTCATTTGTAATTCAGGGTTCGATTCCCTGAGCTGTGGGATTTTATGTGACAACGATTTTGGAGACCCTGTTATATATATATATATATATATATATATATATATATATATATATATATATATATATATATCCCTGGGGATAGGGGAGAAAGAATGCTTCCCACGTATTCCCTGCGTGTCGTAGAAGGCGACTAAAAGGGGAGGGAGCGGGGGGGCTGGAAATCCTCCCCTCTCGTTTTTTTTTATTAATTTTCCAAAAGAAGGAACAGAGAAGGGGGCCAGGTGAGGATATTCCCTCAAAGGCCCAGTTCTCTGTTCTTAACGCTACCTCGCTAATGCGGGAAATGGTGAAGTTTGAAAGAAAAAAGAATATATATATATATATATATATATATATATATATATATATATATATATATATATATATATATATATATATATGTATGGTTGCGAGGCGTGGAATATAGAGTTGTGCGGAGGAGGGTGGATGTGCTGGAAATGAGATGTTTGAGGACAATATGTGGTATGAGGTGGTCTGATCGTGTAAGTAATGAAAGGGTAAGAGGGATGTGTGGTAATAAAAAGAGTGTGGTTGAGAGAGCAGAAGAGGGTGTTTTGAAGTGGTTTGGTCATATGGAGAGAATGAGTGAGGAAAGATTGACTAAGAGGATATATGTGTCAGAGGTGGAGGGAACGAGGAAAAGCGGGAGACCAAACTGGAGGTGGAAAGAATGAGTGAAAAAGATTCTGAGTGATCGGGGCCTGAACATGCAGGAGAGTGAAAAGCGTGCAAGGAATAGAGTGAATTGGAACGATGTGGTATACCGGGGTCGACGTGCTGTCAATGGATTGAACCAGAGCATGAGAAGCGTCTGGGGTAAACCATGGAAAGTTTTGTGGGGCCTGGATGTGGAAAGGGAGCTGTGGTTTCGGTGCATTATACATGACAGCTAGAGACTGAGTGTGAACGAATGTGGCCTTTGTTGTCTTTTCTTAGCGCTATCTCGCGCGCATGCGGAGGGAGGGGGTTGTTATTTCATGTGTGACGGGGTGGCGACGGAAATGAATAAGGGCAGACAGTATGAATTATGTACATGTGTATATATGTATTTGTCTGTGTGTGTATATATATATGTATACGTTGAGATGTATAGGTATGTATATGTGCGTATGTGGACGTGTATGTATATACATGTGTATGTGGATGGGTTGGGTCATTCTTTCGTCTGTTTCCTTGCGGTACCTCGCTAACGCGGGAGACAGCGACAAAGTATAATAAATAAATAAGTAAATAAATAAATAAATATAATATATATATATATATATATATATATATATATATATATTTTTTTTTTTTTTTTTTCAAACTATTCGCCATTTCCCGCGTTAGCGAGGTAGCGTTAAGAACAGAGAACTGGGCCATTGAGGGAATATCCTCACCTGGCCCCCTTCTCCGTTCCTTCTTTTGGAAAATTAAAAAAAAATTGAGAGGGGAGGATTTCCAGCCCCCCCGCTCCCTTCCCTTTTAGTCGCCTTCTACGACACGCAGGGAATACGTGGGAAGTATTCTTTCTCCCCTATCCCCAGGGATAATATATATATATATATATATATATATATATATATATATATATATATATATATATATGTGTGTGTGTGTGTGTGTGTGTGTGTGTGACTAAAGAATTTTATTAGATCTGTCAAACACACCCCTTTAGTTAGGAACCCGTGTTGATAATACGTCATTAGTTGTTAACCTTAAGAATATTTACGTGACCTTATTCACTCCACAACATTATTCTTACTACCAAGAACATACAGGACGGTCGACTGAAGTGCATCTTCTGTCTCCCATCTACGAATGTACCAGTCATGTGACACTTCCCCTTCCTGCCGTGAGTCGCTCACTATCCTGGTGGACGGGAAAGCCCTATATCGGCTTCCGATCTTGACCAAACTGAGTGTGACGGTGAGAGCGTGGCGTAAGAGGTGACGCGTTAGAGTGGTGTAAAGTGAAGGGTGTTCAATGACAGTGGAGGACGAGGGTATAGGCCTAGGGTGGAACGTGATGATGGTAATGCAGGGTGAGGGTGTAGGGGGATGATGATGGTGTACACTGATGATGGAGCGGTGGTGGTGATGGTGCAGGGTGAGGGTCTAGGGTGAGGATGAGTGGTGAAGTGAGAAGTTAGAGGGTGAAGGTGACGCTTGAGGGTGAGGGAAGCAAGACAGGAGACACTCAGCAGTGACCCATGAGGGAGATGATGGAGTACATTAATTCCTCGGAGTCGGTGGATCCCAGCCAGCCTTTCCTCCGCTCGTGAGGACCTACCCCCTTATGCTTGCTCACTCAGTGGCCATGACCTATCCTTTAGCCTTGCTCACTCAAGGGCCGGGACCTACCTCCTCAGCCTTGCTCACTCAAGGGCCAGGACCTACCTCCTCAGCCTTGCTCACTCAAGGGCCAGGACCTACCTCCTCAGCCTTGCTCACTCAAGGGCTAGGACCAACCTCCTCAGCCTTGCTCACTCAAGGGCCAGGACCTACCTCCTCAGCCTTGCTCACTCAAGGGCCAGGACCTACCTCCTCAGCCTTGCTCACTCAAGGGCTAGGACCTACCTCCTCAGCCTTGTTCACTCAAGGGCCATGATCTACCCTCTAGCCTTGCTCACTCAAGGGCAATAACCTACCCCCAAGCTTTACTCACTCAAGGCCATGACGTGCCCTTAGTCTCGCTCGCTGTTATGGGCCCGGGATTCCAACAAGCACAACTACAGCCAACCATTCCTGGCCTAACCTTCCTTGTACTCCCAGTGTGTGGCTGTGGCTTTGCTGCACTGTACATAACAGCTGGAGTCTAGTCGAATCTGAGGCCGCTCTTCGTCTGTTCCCGATGCTACCTCGCAAAGCGGGAAACTGTAAAGTATATTATATACACACACACACACACACACACAAATATATATATATATATATATATATATATATATATATATATATATATATATATATATATATATATATATATATATGAGAAACTTCGACTTTTCTACATAAATGAAAACACACTAGAGCAAAAGTTCTTTAAGTTGCTAAAAATAAGAATAATAAGTAACGATCGTGAGCGTCACTGCGTCAATATTTCGATAATTAGGTCATCTGGCTGTTCCAATACCACGGTCAATACGTCCCACGTGTCAAAACTCATATGTTCTAATTTCATCAACGCTTCACAGCCTAGGGATCTATGCTTCCAGGAGTTCTTGCCTTCAGCAACAACAATACTATAAAGAATATCTTAACCAGGAACTCACTAGAAAGTTCTGCAGGATGCGTTTATAGAGTGCCATGTAAATATTGTTGTAAGTTTTATGTGGGCAGACGTAAGCAATACAAATATTGTACAAGAACATGATAAGACTCAAATGCCTGGTTTAATCATGTTAAAAATTATGATCATTGTATTGACTGGAGTAATGCCATCTCGGTTATTAACTCTAACTCTTGTACCACGAGAAATATCACTGAATCTTCTATTATCAAATACACAAAGATTTGTAACATTAACATTAGGAAAGAACAAATACATATTGGATGGCTTAATAGTTGATAAAATTTGTAAACAGTTCCCTTTCTTGTGCGCATAACAAATTCTATGATACGCTTGTTGCCAAGCTGAAACGCACTCGATCTCCATTTGGGTAGTCACTAGTTTACCAAATGGCGTCCTAGCTACGTCTCCTCGCGGTATATCAGCTGACTGTTAGATTTCTTTCTTGTATCTCCCCTGATGATGGGATCATCATCCCTCACTTGTAAACTTATCATGTTTCATTTCTCAGTGGTTAAGAAGGGAGCTTAGTTGATCATGCACTCAATTATGATCTCTTCCAATATATATATATATATATATATATATATATATATATATATATATATATATATATATATATATATATATATATATTCCACAAAGGCCCAGTCCTCTGTTCTTAACGCTACCTCGCTAATGCGGGAAATGGCGGATAGTTTAAAAGAAAGAAAGAATACATATATATATATATATATATATATATATATATATATATATATATATATATATATATATATATATATATGAGACAGCCTGTTTTGCTATTTGAAATGATATCCTGAGTGTTCAATGTTGTCCAGTTTGGTCTCATTGGTCACAGGTCCCAGCTGCTGTACGTGGTGCTTCACAAGGTGTTCAGGTGTTCAGCGGCGCCCAAAGGGTATTCATACGTGCCTCTAAATTTACGTCGAACAAGTTCTAGTGTACCTAAGTGTGTAGGTGCGTGAAGTAACAGATGCTCTGGAATGCCTAATACGGATATTCAAGTGCGTCCCAAAACATGTGTTCTGAGGCGCCCGAAACAGGTACTTAGGTCCAACCAAGACAAGTGTTCAAAGTGCGTCCAAGAGAGGTAGGTGTTCTGGTGAGCTGAAGACAGATGTTTGGGTGCGCCGTTCCGAGGAAGGTGTACATGTGTTGGGGGTGATCGGACTACTGATCAGTCCTGGTATACACACACCACAAAAATTATCTTCCCACTTTCAGAGTTGCATACTTTGACATACTGACGAAAAAATCTGAGAACATACCAACTTCTCTAAGATAACCGGTGATCATTCTGAGACCGATCGTTCACTGGTGTAAAAATCGTTTTTGAGCTGTGAACGAAAGACGGCTTTCTCCCTGCTTTCCACTCACGTACTACCTTTCTGACTCGTATCTTTAGCAATGTACCACACGACACTGACTACACTGTACTACCGCATTACAGTGCTACTACTACATTAGATTGCGCTAGTGTTTACGATAGTTCTCCCGTCCCGCTGTAAGTAATGCTATAACACTTTCTTGTCTCCAGGTAACGTAGATACTCTCACCTCTTTATTCAAGATACCAATCAAATGCTGTTTCCTGTGGGACGGGGTAGCGAAAGAAATGGATAAAGGCAAGCAAGTATGAGTTTGTATATGTGTATATATGTATCATATGTATGTATATGAATGTTTATGTGTATATGAGCGCGGGAGATAGCGAAATAGTATAATAATAATATATATATATATATATATATATATATATATATATATATATATATATATTTTTTTTTTTTTTTTTTTTTTTTTTTTTTTTTCATACTATTCGCCATTTCCCGCGATAGCGAGGTAGCGTTAAGAACAGAGGACTGGGCCTTTGAGGGAATATCCTCACCTGGCCCCCTTCTCTGTTCCTTCTTTTGGAAAAAAAAAAAATGAGAGGGGAGGATTTCCAGCCCCCCGCTCCCTTCCCTTTTAGTCGCCTTCTACGACACGCAGGGAATACGGGGGAAGTATTCTTTCTCCCCTATCCCCAGGGATAATATATATATATATATATATATATATATATATATATATATATATATATCCCTGGGGATAGGGGAGAAAGAATACTTCCCACGCATTCCTCACGTGTCGTAGAAGGCGACTAAAGGGGACGGGAGCGGGGGGCTAGAAACCCTCCCTTCCTTGTATTTTAACTTTCTAAAAGGGGAAACAGAAGAAGGAGTCACGCGGGGAGAGCTTATCCTCCTCGAAGGCTCAGATTGGGGTGTCTAAATGTGTGTGGATGTAACCAAGATGAGAAAAAAAGGGAACTCCAGACGGACGGACCCAAACCTGGTGCGGAACGTGTGTTAGCGAACGAGGAGACGAAGGACTTCTCACTGTTGGGGATTTTCATCTTATGGAAGAGCAGCTGTGTCCCCCCCCTCCCCCCCAAGCAAAGGGCACAGCTCAGGGTGCTATTCGGATGGACATCCGTCACTCCCCGTCAACCACAAGAACGCACACCTCCCTACCTTCCGAATAAACTGACGGGTATATTCACTCCTCCCCTTACAGTTAAGAGCCTCCAGGATCAGACCATCCAATGCTGCAGGCTTCAACCCTGGGGGAGACGACCTGCTAGATCTTTCATGAGCATCTGACTTCGCTAGATCTGAGTTTAAGAAGGTATATATACCAGGGTATCTCCACGAAGACCAGACTCTGTCTGTGCCACGGCTGGACCCGGTCAGGTCCGACAGCATGTTGGCTGGCCACACGCGAGGGATGGCCACGTATCATCAACCGTGGCCCAATTACACAAAGCTGCACTGCGAGGTGCCCGCGGCAGTGATGTTACTGCATGCCTGTAGAGCAGCTGGTGAGGTTAGGCTACCAGCTGAGGCACTGGGAACAGGCTAGCACACCTGTACGGCAGCTGTTGGTAACATGAAGGCCGCAGATGTTAAGCGCCACAGTCGGGTAACAGCACTTAACAATTTAATGGCAATACCTTTTATACACAATTTTCGGATAAAATTAATTTTGGCTAGACTCCCGCTTGAGTAAGTGTGTGTGTGTGTGTGTGTGTGTGTGTGTGTGTGTGTGTGTGTGTGTGTGTGTGTGTGTGTGTGTGTGTGTGTGTGTTCAACTAATGCTTCAAACAGGGGAAAGTTGCTGGCAACTCAGGACACACCTCTGTTGCATGTGTAATGTATGACAAATAATCGTAATGATAATAATACCGTCAACAATCATAGAAATATAACAATAATAATAATAATAATAATAATAATAATAATAATAATAATAATAATGATAATAATAATATTGATAATAATAATATAAAAGATAAATTTCGATACCTTTCAGGCATTCGCGAGGTGGAGACACGAACTGACGAAGAAGACAGCTTCACCTGCACTCACTCTCCAGCTGTCACGTATGATGTGCACAATGTACCCCAAACCACAGCGCACTGTCCACAGCCGAGCCACACACCATTCCAGCTTACCTTGACATCTTTTCCAAGCTCTGGTTCAACTCAGTGACGGCATGTCGTCCCCATTCATCACACAGCTATTAGTTCATTCGATCTAACGCACGCCGCTCGATGAATGGGTACCTGGCTTAGGCTGGTGTGTGTGTGTGTGTGTGTGTGTGTGTTTGTGTGAGCACATAACAATAAACATGGTTAAGACAGGGTTAAGAGAAGGGGCAAAGCGAGTGTAAAACTCTCTTCCCATAAAACACACACACACACACACACACACACACACACACAGTAACCCCACCAGCAACACTGCCAGCCCGGGATGATTATTCACTTGTACACAAAAACACAACCACATGAATCTATTCGCCCTTCGTTCTGCAAGACGCTGTGTCCCTTCTTGGCCAACTGAACCTGTGCATCACCTTTGAATTCCTGAAGCCCTATTGGGCTGATTTCTCAACGCCTCAATGGCATTTCTTATTATAAAGTAGAACATAAAATATCTTTATTTCTATCATCGTTCATGACCTATACCTCCCATCCATACACAGTGGTATCTAGCGAGCAACTTAAAGTTACTATCAGACGTAATCATGTCAAACAACTGACACCCGATAATGGTGCTCATTCCACCCGGATCAGAGGAGGAGTTGGGGTGCCGTAACCCCAGGTGTCAAGATATGGGCGGGAAATACGCCAATGTCTCACTGATCGTCACCTGCCCGTATGATAGGCCGCAAGGAGGGCTGGATCAAATGTCTTGTACAGCTGTCACGTTTAAACACCCCCCCAGCAGATGAATTCGCATGATACCCTTCTACCCCTCCTCACCCTCCATACTGTGAGATGGAAGCCACACGACGAAGTTGTATCTACGAAGTGTTCTGAGGGACGTCCAGGCTTTCTCTGTCGACCAAACTCCCACATAAAGGCCTTTTCTGATACAGGGAACCTGGGCTCTGGGGAATATTCAGACGACCAAAGCACCACTTCAACGACTTATCTGAGAAGATAAGGGACCCAAGTGTAAAGACCAGTATTGTCATGAGTAAATCTGGTTATCTTGACAGTACGTATGATGCTTGCTGCTCAATATCCAACTCTTGTTTACCGGGGCGACGAGATAACGTGGTAACGTCAGGTAAGACTCTGGATGGGGGTGAAGTGTTGTGGGCGGGTCTTGGGCATCAACCTCCCTCCCAGCACTGCTGAAGACCCCCATCCTCAACTGACCGACTCACGTTCGAAGCAACAGTTCACTACCTCTCACCACCGTACCAAGAACCTCTCATCCTAAACTCGAGTATTTAATCCCTTCTCATGCGACCCTCTTTACCCAGACTCGAGTATTTGATTCATTCTAAGCGATATTTTAACTAATGATGACAATCTTTTGATGGAACTTGTAGCATATGCCTCATGAGTACATGGATCTTACCCTATCTCCCTTATCCCTGATAATAAGGCAGAAACGATCCTACCTACGTAGCTCTCGCGTGTCGTTCAAAGACACTAGAAGGGTTGAGAACGGAGGGCTGGAATCCTCTTCCTCTTCCCCCCCCTCCCCCCGTAGTACCATTTTCTAAAACTAAAAACAGACGAAGGAGTCAAGCGAGGTCTTCCGTCGAGGGCTCCGGCTGGGGTTGTCCGAATGTGTTTGGCTGTAACAGTGAAGAAAATATGGTGGAGGTGGGTGTGCCACGTTCGATGAAAGAAACCCGGTTGCTCTGACTCTGAGAGAAAACGAACTTGAAGGGTAAGTGACTCGGGGAATATTTAGGGGCTATTATGGTTTGGGGCCAGTGAAAGAACGAGAGCGAAGGACAAGATGCCTCTTTTAATGCGGAATGAACTGTGGGGTTCGGCTAAAAGAGTTCAGTGTTGCTGTGCACCAGACTGAAAAAAGAGTGTGAGAGAAAGGTGATTTATAACGTCTTCATGAACCACGAAAAGGGGACTGAAAGGAGTGCACTTTGGGAGGAGTGTGTGCTTTGGCAGTCCTAAAGCATAGGTTCGAATCATAGTTGTTAGGGATTCTGAATGCAAGGGCAGGTGACCATGCAACTGAGGACCCTGGTGTAAAATGATATCGGGGGAAAGCTTGTGGAGGTTTATATCGAAAGAGGAATAGTGATCAGAGGTACGCGGTCTAAGAAAAGGCACGTAAACATGGGTCAATGGAGTTTACTGGTCACAGGGGGCTAAAGGATTCTGCTTGACTGGCAGGTGTGCAGAGGAGGAGCTGTTGGAAAGGAACGTGCTGAGCGGGGCGGCAGAAGGGATATCGGACGATTTTTCAGTGGATGCTAAGAGTGAAAGCTAGTGATGGTGTTGGGAGGAACGTGCACATGCAAGATAGGGAAGTGATCCGCTGAATGAAGAACTTAAATTACTGGAGAAAGAAAAAAAAAAGAGAGGTGTATAGTCAGCATCTGTAAAGAAGGGATGTAAATGATTAGGAGTAGTATAAGAGAAAATGGTGGTAGGTCAAGAGGTGAGTTACATCAGCTGGAAAACATGGGCCAATGAGGCATGGGGAGAAAGTATCAATGAACTTCAGAGAGAATGAGAATATTCTGTGGAAGGAAGCCGAGAAAAAACAGAAGATAAGCTGGGAGTGACAGTGGGAAAAGTAGGTGGGGAAATCGTGATAGAAAAAAATATGAAAAGACGAAAAGACGGAGCGAGTATTTTCAAGAACGTCTGAGTGCGTCTGATGACAGGGAGGTGTGTTTGGGACAAGGTGGAGAGCTGAGGGAAAGTCATGGCCAAAAGGGGTGATGGAAAGACAGGAGGCTGTGGAAATCCCTGTGTTAAGCGAGATACGGTGCAGAGTGGAGAACTGGTGCAAAACCAGTGGAGTTTCACCAGAAAGGGGATGACCAAGATGTTGACCGACTGCCCAAGGACGAGACTGGCCCAAAGTGAGGTGTCTGGGGACTATGGTGGAGGGCATGTTCAGCCAAAACAGACAAACCATCGGTACATTTACCGTGCTTTACATTTAGGGGGAAAAAGAAAGAGGACGAGGAGTGCTGATATATTCTCCTGGGAGTCGTCATGTATCATTAGGCCTGGTCTTCTTATCTGGCACGCCAGAGCTGCATGAGTAGGATTGTCCCCTTCTTGTTATCAGGGATAAGGGTAGAGGAGTTGATAGGTTAAGAGACGCATATTCGAGAAGTATATTTTTTTTTTTTTTTTTTTTTATACTTTGTCGCTGTCTCCCGCGTTTGCGAGGTAGCGCAAGGAAACAGACGAAAGAAATGGCCCAACCCCCCCCCCCCATACACATGTACATACACACGTCCACACACGCAAATATACATACCTACACAGCTTTCCATGGTTTACCCCAGACGCTTCACATGCCCCGACTCAATCCACTGACAGCACGTCAACCCCTGTATACCACATCGCTCCAATTCACTCTATTCCTTGCCCTCCTTTCACCCTCCTGCATGTTCAGGCCCCGATCACACAAAATCTTTTTCACTCCATCTTTCCACCTCCAATTTGGTCTCCCTCTTCTCCTCGTTCCCTCCACCTCCGACACATATATCCTCTTGGTCAATCTTTCCTCACTCATTCTCTCCATGTGCCCAAACCATTTCAAAACACCCTCTTCTGCTCTCTCAACCACGCTCTTTTTATTTCCACACATCTCTCTTACCCTTACGTTACTTACTCGATCAAACCACCTCACACCACACATTTTCCTCAAACATCTCATTTCCAGCACGTCCATCCTCCTGCGCACAACTCTATCCATAGCCCACGCCTCGCAACCATACAACATTGTTGGAACCACTATTCCTTCAAACATACCCATTTTTGCTTTCCGAGATAATGTTCTCGACTTCCACATATTTTTCAAGGCTCCCAAAATTTTCGCCCCCTCCCCCACCCTATGATCCACTTCCGCTTCCATGGTTCCATCCGCTGACAGATCCACTCCCAGATATCTAAAACACTTCACTTCCTCCATATATATATATATATATATATATATATATATATATATATATATATATATATATATATATATATATATATACATACATACATCCTTTTCTTTTTACGTAGGAGGTTCCAGTCACGGAGAAAAAAAAAAAAGTCCACCTCAAGGCCGGGCCATAACTGAAATACAGATAGGATTATGAAAGGAGAAAAAGAAGAGACGAGGGAAAAATGTTTATGATTTTGGAGGATGTGAAACACCTAAAATGTGTGCCAGGTCATAGTTATTGGGAAAGACATGAGAAGGTACAGAGTTACAAGGTCAAACAAATGACTGAGTTAAGACGTCGTCTGAGAAGGGGTCAAATACTCGAGCCTGGGTAAAGATGACATTACACAAGACAGGAAAGGTATCAGATACTGTGGGACCGATGGAGGAATTTACCTCATTGGAAATACCACATCCTTCTACATAGCTATTTGCTATGTAAAACAAGAAACATATAACTAAACTGATATATAAAACAAAGATTATTCGGAAAACCTGTTAATTCTAGATGTCACATTCCAAAGCAAAAACAGTGCAGACAATACTTCAGCGTAATCACTGTTATTCTTTTTTTTTCACGTTTGATGCAAAGTCTCGTTACTGTTGGTGAGCCGAATGTCAGCTGAATGGTATAGCTGCAACAACCGTACACACCTACGGATCTCTCTTTCTCTTACACACACACACACACACACACACACACACACATACGAGCCACTGACTTCCACCCCATACCTTGAACCATACCAAGTGTTGACTGTGTTACAAGAAAATGCTGTAAACGTTGGCAGGCGAGGGTCAGGTAGGGCGTGAGCCCGTCGCCTGTGGTACAGCTCGCGGGTGGTTGAAAGACCCGCTGTGACGGGAACTTTTCATGTAGGGAAGTGACGTGGGGATGTGACGTGGGGAGGATACGTTGTCACACACACACACACACACACACACACATAAAATAAAGAATAAGGAATAATCTTCAAGGTGTTACGAAGAGTTGAGAACCAAGAGAGGAAGATCAAATGACCTTGGGGTCTGTGTATCTATGTAACTCTACGTAACCCAAACTCTCAACAAATTTTCATCAAGGTGTGAGACTTAGAAGGAGTAAAGACCTGAGAGACACAAACAAACAAAATTCAACTGAGGGACTTGAAGTGCCAGCCAGCCTTGGCATCAGCAGACTGCATGGGAGCAACATGGGGCTGACTCACACACCTCCCTTGACTTGGCATGGGAGGGAGGGGACATCCCTCTCGTATGCAGACTGCATGGGGCTGGCTGACTCACACTCTCCCAGCACCCAGCATGGGAGGGAGTGGACATCCCTTTCATATGCAGGCTGAATGGAGCTTTCTCACATCCATCCAGCGCCCAGCATCGAGAGTGGAGGCAGCTCTGGGATAAACAGAGTGCACGGAAACACCAAAGAGACTAAGTCACACCGCACCACTCTCCCGTTTCCCGGGGTACTGCGGGAGACGTGGGTAAGATTTCCAGAGTGTACGTGGGTGTTCAGGCGCTAATCTGTAAGACAAGGCAACCATTTCTATCGGTGATTCTTCAGAGGACAACGTCTTTAATGGAGATATTAATTAGGGGTTCATAACTACGGTCTTTCCCAGGAAACGATTGAAGCCTCAACACGCTCTTGCAGAAGCCGGGACTAGAAGTCAGCACGTCACGTCTCCCTGGGTCAGGCACACACTGCCTGTATGGGAATCCACCCTGCAGGTAATGGGTGAAAACAAGGACTGCGATCCAGGTGACAGTCCCTGGCAACTAGCTCCTTGGGTAGGCTGGGCTAAGGGTGCGGGGGAGAGTTACACAAGGCCGGGCGTCAGATGCATAACCCAAGCGTTGTCAGGGAGATACTGAGTCACGGAGACACCGTGCCAAGGTGACACAGTGTCAGGAAGACACTGTGTCAGAGTGATCCTGCGTCAGGGAGCCAGTGTGTTAAGGCTACCAGTTCAGAGCCTATGAGAGTGACACTGTTTCAGGGAGACACTGAGAGTGACACTGTGGCAGGGAAACAGCGTGTCAAGGCTACGGTTTCGGAGCCTCGCGATCCATATCGTTAAAGAGGAAACTAAGGATTTTCAAGGATGGTCATCCTTTGGCACAGGTCACATCCTGGGAATCCCTGACGCAATGGTCGTTTCTAATCATCACCATCACAGTGAAGGGAACAATACGAAAGACGAAAGCAAAACAGACGACACCAAGGAGGGAATTCGTTCTGAAAGAACATTTAAAGAACGGTCGTACAAGGCTACTGTCTTCTTCTTCTTGTGACATTTCTAGTTTGTCAATTGTATGAAACGAAAATCCTCACCTGGCACGCCTGATATACAAAGCTGGAGTGTGGCATGACATTATCTTCCAGACGGGCAAGGCTAAGTCTGGCATGCAGAGTAGGTGGGCATGTAGGTGGGTAGGTGTGTATGAGCATGTAGGTGGGCATAAAGGTGGGTGTTTAGGATGGCATGTAGTTAGTCATTTAGCTGGTATTACGGCAGGTACATAAGTATAAAGGAGGTACTTTGACGAATATCTAGGCGGGTATTTGGAGAGTATGTGGGTGGGTAATGTGGGAGTTTATACAACTGGATGTGTGTGGGGACGAAAGCTACACATTTCAACAAATCAAGACTAGCCAACAAGCAGTGGAAAGTACTCACTTGACGCAGTCCCAGAGAACCCTCGGGACGCTCCACCCTCGCTGCCCATCACTAACCTGCAACAGCAACCACAATCTATCAGTCGTGCACGGAGATAGTTTCTGAAATATGTATTACGAACCACACAGACAGACGCGTGCACTCACAAAACAGTGTAATGATAATGATAATAATAACGATGATGATGATAATTTTTTATTTTTTTTTTGCTTTGTCGCTGTCTCCCGCGTTTGCGAGGTAGCGCAAGGAAACAGACGAAAGAAATGGCCCAACCCACCCCCATACACATGTATATACATACGTCCACACACGCAAATATACATACCTACACAGCTTTCCATGGTTTACCCCAGACGCTTCACATGCCTTGATTCAATCCACTGACAGCACGTCAACCCCGGTATACCACATCGCTCCAATTCACTCTAATAATAATAATGATAATAATAATAATAATGATAATAATGATAATAATAATAATAATAATAATAATAATAATAATAATAATAATGATAATAGTAATAATTATAATAATGATAATAATGATAATGATGTATACCATCAAAGGGCGGTCTTGTTTATCATCTGTTTACAGATAAGTTGAGGAAACTGTTACTAAGACTCACGATGACTAACCCCCATACATCAATATCAATAATTCACCCATATCCCTGAATGGATAAAAACTACTTGCTGCTGGGGTGATGTACTTTTGGGAAAATTGGTTGATCTTCAGCGGGAAGGTTGTGCCAGCAGTATAGGAGGTATGAAGCGGATGAGGGGCAAGGATAAGTGATTACTGAGCAATGCAATTCTGCCGTTCTCCGTCGTGACACAACAAGGGTTTGTTGTTGTCGGAGCGATTATTCGGTGCCAGTCCGAGTCCCTACGTCAACAGACCCCCAGACGACGGCCTGAATCTGCCAGCAATATCAAAACACGCAGTAAGTAAATACAGGGCGGTTTCAAGTGACGTCAATTGCGTCCAGCGTCAGCCATATTGGAACAACGTCACTATTGTTTTACAGAGCCTATACCACTGTGCAAGTCAGGTTAAGAATGTGGCTCGTTCATACACTCACAGACGTTCGGTGCACAGAGATATAAAGCGTCATCACTATGGCCTCAAACGTGGTAAAAAGAAAAAAAAAATCAAGGAACTTCAGAAAAAAGTGACAAGAACTCAGTTCGTGAAAGACGTCGTCTGTGGCTAGATAGTGGATTATTTTCTTGTTTCATTAACCCATAACAGCCATCAGCACTAGGCTTTCTCTAAGAATCATATAGGTTTTTCTGTACCTCTAGGTTTTTCTGTACCTTTAGGCTTTTCTGTACCACTAGGCTTTCTCTAAGAAACTTCCAGGCTTTCTCAAATGCTCTAGGCTTTCTTAAGATCACTAGGCCTTACTGTACCACTAGGCTTTCTCTAAGAATCTTCTAGGCTTTCTCTAATTCTCTAGGCTTTCCTTAAGAATCTATTTCAGTGTACCATAAACACAAGCAAGGCACAATGCGCCAAAGCCACTGTTACTGCAAAACTGCAAACACATTATACGATGAAGCATTTCCATAAAATGAAAATAAAAAAAAAAAAAATAGCCAGTCTTTTAAGTCACCTGACAGCCCGTGGTGGTTAACCATTAACGGAGAAAAAATCTACCTTAAAAAGAAGATTTCAGCGAAACATCGCAATTTCACTAAAGAGACAGATATTACATTGGCTTTCGCTTCCAAGAACCTGCTGCTTGTGTGCCTCCAACGTTAGCAAGACCACGTAATACTCGGCATGCCACTGAATGACATGATTATAGCTATCCTTTGACGACTGAAGAGTGGACGGTTGTGACGTTTTTTTCTTTCCCTACACCACTAGACTTTGGAACTCTTTACCTTCTCATGTCTTTCCTAATCTCCAAGACTTGAAGTATTTTCAAAAGGCAAGTTTTCCACTTCTTCTAAAACTCTCATCATTTTTTTTTCTCTCTCTCTTTTCTTCATTCTCAATCTCCTCAACGCCTCGTATTCTATTTAAGATCTGGCATCAGTGTGGACTGTATATATATATATATATATATATGCAATACGCAGGGATGACCACAAAAATACGATTGCTTAACAATGTCATGAAAATGATCACCCCATAGATCTTAAAAATCAGTTTTTTTCATACCCCTCTCCTGATTATGTCACTTGCAACGTAACTGAATCTGTCTTAATTGCAAATATAAAGAATTTTACTTTGTCCTCAGGTAATTATACAGCCCATCCTAGCATTAACCAAATCATTATGAGAGGAATGACAAAACACGAAAACATAAAAAGTTGTTCAAGACACACCCAGCTACTCTGTGACTCACTGCCGCTCCCATGGTTCCATCCGCTGCTAAATCCACTTCCAGATATCTAAAACACTTCACTTCCTCCAGTTTTTCTCCGTTTAAACTTACCTCCCAAATGACTTGTCCCCCAATGCTACTGAACCTAATATATATATATATATATATATATATATATATATATATATATATATATATATATATATATATATATATATATATATATATATATATTATTATTATTACTATTTTGCTTTGTCGCTGTCTCCCGCGCCTGCGAGGTAGCGCAAGGAAACAGACGAAAGAAATGGCCCAACCCACCCACACACACATGCACACACACACACGTCCACACACGCAAACATACACACCCACACATCCCAACGTACACACATATACACACACAAACACACACATATACACACATGCACACAATTCACACTGTCTGCCCCTACTCACCCCCATCGCCACTCCGCCACACACGGAATAACATCCCCTTCCCCCCTCATGTGTGCGAGGCAGCGCCAGGAAAAGACAACAAAGGCCCCATTCGCTCACACTCAGTCTCTAGCTGTCATGCAATAATGCCCGAAACCACAGCTCCCTTTCCACATCCAGGCCCCACACAACTTTCCATGGTTTACGCTTCACATGCCCTGATTCAATCCATTGACAGCACGTCGACCCCGGTATACCACATCGATCCAATTCACTCTATTCCTTGCCCGCCTTTCACCCTCCTGCATGTTCAGGCCCCGATCACTCAAAAGCTTTTTCACTCCATCTTTCCACCTCCAATTTGGTCTCCCACTTCTCGTTCCCTCCACCTCCGACACATATATCCTCTTGGTCAATCTTTCCTCACTCATTCTCTCCATGTGACCAAACCATTTCAAAACACCCTCTTCTGCTCTCTTAACCACGCTCTTTTTATTTCCACACATCGCTCTTACCCTTACATTACTTACTCGATCAAACCACCTCACACCACATATTGTCCTCAAACATCTCATTTCAAGCACATGCACCCTCCTCCGCACAACTCTATCCATAGCCCACGCCTCGCAACCATACAACATTGTTGGAACCACTATTCCTTCAAACATACCCATTTTTGCTTTCGGGGATAATGTTCTCGACTTCCACACATTCTTCAAGGCTCCCAGGATTTTCGCCCCTTCCCCCACCCTATGATTTACTTCCGCTTCCATGGTTCCATCCGCTGCCAGATCCACTCCTAGATATCTAAAACACTGTACTTCCTTCAGTTTTTCTCCATTCAAACTTACCTCCCAATTGACTTGACCCTCAACCCTACTGTACCTAATACCCTTGATCTTATTCACATTTACTCTTAACTTTCTTCTTTCACACACTCAGTCGCCAGCTTCTGCAGTTTCTCACATAAATCAGCCACCAGCGCTGTATCATCAGCGAACAACAACTGACTCACTTCCCAAGCTCTCTCATCCCCAACAGACTGCATACTTGCCCCTCTTTCCAAAACTCTTGCATTCACCTCCCTAACAACCCCATCCATAAACAAATTAAACAACCAAGGAGACATCACACACCCCTGCCGCAAACCTACATTCACTGAAAACCAATCACTTTCCTCTCTTCCTACACATACACATGCCTTACATCCTCAATAAAAACTTTCCACTGCTTCTAACAACTTGCCTCCCACACTATATATTCTTAATACCTTCCACAGAGCATCTCTATCAACTCTGTCATATGCCTTCTCCAGATCCATAAATGCTACATACAAATCCATTTGCTTTTCTAAGTATTTCTCACATACATTCTTCAAAGCAAACACCTGATCCACACATCCTCTACCACTTCTGAAACCACACTGCTCTTCCCCAATCTGATGCTCTGTACATGCCTTCACCCTTCAATGAATACACTCCCATATAATTTACTAGCAATACTCGACAAACTTATACCTCTGTAATTTGAGCACTCACTCTTATCCCCTTTGCCTTTGTACAATGGCACTATGCAAGCATTCCGCCAATCCTCAGGCATCTCACCATGAATCATACATACATTAAATAACCTTACCAACCAGTCAACAATACAATCATCCCCTTTTTTAATAAATTCCACTGCAATACCATCCAAACCTGCTGCCTTGCCGACTTTCATCTTCCACAAAGCTTTTACTACCTCTTCTCTGTTTATCAAATCATTTTCCCTAACCCTCTCACTTTGCACACCACCTCGACCAAAACACCCTATATCTGCCACTCTATCATCAAACTCATTCAACAAACCTTGAAAATACTCACTCCATCTCCTTCTCACATCACCACTACTTGTTATCACCTCCCCATTAGCCCCCTTCACTGAAGTTCCCATTTGCTCTCTTGTCTTACGCACTTTATTTACCTCCTTCCAGAACATCTTTTTATTCTCCCTAAAATTTAATGATACTCTCTCACCCCAACTCTCATTTGCCCTCTTTTTCACCTCTTGCACCTTTCTCTTGACCTCCTGCCTCTTTCTTTTATACATCTCCCACTCATTTACATTATTTCTCTGCAAAAATCGTCCAAATGCCTCTCTCTTCTCTTTCACTAATAATCTTACTTCTTCATCCCACCACTCACTACCCTTTCTAATCAACCCACCTCCCACGCTTCTCATGCCACAAGCATCTTTTGCGCAATCCATCACTGCTTCCCTAAATACATCCCATTCCTCCCCCACTCCCCTTACCTCCTTTGTTCTCACCTTTTTCCATTCTGTACTCAGTCTCTCCTGGTACTTCCCCACACAAGTCTCCTTCCCAAGCTCACTTACTCTCACCACTCTCTTCACCCCAACATTCTCTCTTCTTTTCTGAAAACTCCTACAAATCTTCACCTTCGCCTCCACAAGATAATGATCAGACATCCCTCCAGTTGCACCTCTCAGCACATTAACATCCAAAAGTCTCTCTTTCGCGCGCCTATCAATTAACACGTAATCCAATACCGCTCTCTGGCCATCTCTCCTACTTACATACGTATACTTATGTATATCTCACTTTTTAAACTAGGTATTCCCAATCATCAGTCCTTTTTCAGCACATATATCTACAAGCTCTTCACCATTTCCATTTACCTGAACACACCATGTATACCAATTATCCCCTCAACTGCCACATTACTCACCTTTGCATTCAAATCACCCATCACTACAACCCGGTCTTGTGCATCAAAAGCACTAACACACTCATTCAGCTGCTCCCAAAGCACTTGCCTCTCATGATCTTTCTTCTCATGCCTAGGTGCATATGCACCAATAATCACCCATCTCCATCAACTTTCAGTTTTACCCATATCAATCTAGAGTTTACTTTCTTACACTATTACATACTCCCACAACTTCTGTTTCAGGAGTAGTGCTACTCCTTCCCTTGCTCTTGTCCTCTCACTAACCCCTGACTTTACTCCTAAAACATTCCCAAACCACTCCCTCCCTTTACCCTTGAGCTTCGTTTCACTCAGAGCCAAAACATCCAGTTTCCTTTCCTCAAACACACTACCTATATCTCCTTTTTTCTCATCTTGGTTATATCCACACACATTTAGACACCCCAATCTGAGCCTTCGAGGAGGATGAGCACTACCCGCGTGACTCCTTCTTCTGTTACCCCTTTTAGAAAGTTAAAATACAAGGACGGGAGGGTTTCTGGACCCCCGCTCCCGTCCCCTTTAGTCGCCTTCTACGACACGTGAGGAATGCGTGGGAAGTATTCTTTCTCCACTATCCCCAGGGATAAATATATATATATATATATATATATATATATATATATATATATATACACACATACATATATATCATATGGAATAGTGGTTCCAACAATGATATATGGTTGTGAGGCATGGGCTTTGGCAGGGGTGTGCGGAGGAGGGTGGATGTGTTAGACATGAGATGTTTGAAGACAATATGAGGTGTGAGGTGGTTTGATCGAGCAAGTAATGAAAGAGTAAGAGCGATGTGTGGTGGCTAAGTTTGGTAAAGTGTGTGAAAGAAGAAAGTTGAGAGTAAATGTGAATAAGAGCAAGGTTATTAGGTACAGTTGGGTTGAGGGTCAAGTCAATTGGGAGGTAAGTTTGAATGGAGAAAAATTGGAGGAAGTGAAGTGTTTTAGATATCTGGGTGAGAATCTGGCAGCGGATGGAACCATGGAAGCGGAAGTGAATCATAGGGTGGGGGAGGGGGGGCGAAAATTCTGGGAGCCTTGAAGAATGTTTGGAAGTCTAGAACATTATCTCGGAAAGCAAAAATGGGTATGTTTGAAGGAATAGTGGTTCCAATAATGTTGCATGGTTGCGAGGCGTGGGCTACGGATAGAGTTGTGCGGAGGAGGGTGGATGTGCTGGAAATGAGATGTTTGAGGACAATATGCGGTGTGAGGTGGTTTGATCGAGTAAGTAATGAAAGGGTAAGAGAGATGTGTGGAAATAAAAAGAGCGTGGTTGAGAGAGCAGAAGAGGGTGTTTTGAAATGGTTTGGTCACATGGAGAGAATGAGTGAGGAAAGATTGACCAAGAGGATATATATGTCAGAGGTGGAGGGAACACGGAGAAGTGGGAGACCAAATTGGAGGTGGAAAGATGGAGTGAAAAAGATTTTGAGCCATCGGGGCCTGAACATGCAGGAGGGTGAAAGAAGTGCAAGGAATAGAGTGAATTGGAACGATGTGGTATACCGGGATCGACGTGCTGTCAATGGATTAAACCAGGGCATGTGAAGCGTCTGGGGTAAACCATGGAACGTTCTGTGGTGCCTGGATGTGGAAAGGGAGCTGTGGTTTCGGTGCAATACTACATGAGAAATAGAGACTGAGTGGGAACGAATGGGGCCTTTGTTGTCTTTTCCTAGCACTACCTCGCACACATGAGGGGGAGGGGTTTGTTATTACATGTGTGGCTAGGTGGCGATGGGAATGAATAAAAGCAGACAGTATGAATTATGTACATGTGTATATATGTATATATGGTGTGCATATATATATATATATATATATGTATACGTTGAGATGTATAGGCATCTATATTTGCGTGTGTGGACGTGTATGTATATACATGTGTATGTGGGTGGATTGGGTCATTCCTTCGTGTTTCCTTGCGCTACCTCGCTAACGCGGGAGACAGCGACAAAGCAAAATAATATAACAATAAATGTATATACATACATTATATATATATATATATATATATATATATATATATATATATATATATATAAAGTTCAGTAGGGTTGGGGGACGAGCAAATTGGGAGGTAATTTTGAATGGAGAAAAACTGGAGGAAGTGAAGTGTTTTAGATATCTGGGAGTGGATTTAGCAGCGGATGGAACCATGGGAGCGGAAGTAAGTCACAGAGTCGGGGAGGGGGCGAAGGTTCTGAGAGCGTTGAAAAATGTGTGGAAGGCGAGAACATTATCTCGGAGAGCAAAAATGGGTATGTTCGAAGGAATAGTAGTTCCAACAATGCTATATGGTTGTGAGGCATGGGTTATTGACAGGGTTGTGCGGAGGAGGGTGGATGTGTTAGAAATGAGATGTTTGAGGACAATATGGGGTGTGAGGTGGTTTGATCGAGTAAGTAATGAAAGAGTAAGAGCGATGTGTGGTAATAAAAAGAGAGCGGTTGAGAGAGCAGAAGAGGGTGTGTTGAAATGGTTTGGTCACATGGAGAGAATGAGTGAGGAAAGATTGACAAAGAGGATACATGTGTCAGAGGTGGAGGGAACGAGGAGAAGTGTGAGACATAATTGGAGGTGGAAGGATGGAGTGAAAAAGATTTTGAGCCATCGGGGCCTGAACATGCAGAAGGGTGTAAGGCGTGCAAGGAATAGAGTGAATTGGAACGATTTGGTATACCGGGGTCGACGTGCTGTCAATGGATTGAACCAGGGCATGTGAAGCGTCTGGGGTAAACCATGGAAAGTTTTGTGGGGGTTGGATGTGGAAAGGGAGCTGTGGTTTCGGTGCATTATACATGACAGCCAGAGACTGAGTGTGAACGAATATGGCCTTTGTTGTCTTTTCCTAGCGCTACATCGCGCGCACACGGGGGTAGGGGGTTGCCATTTCATGGGTGGCGAGGTGGCGGCAAGAGTGGATGAAGGCACCATGTATGAATATGTACATGTGTATATACATATTCATATGTCTGTGTATGTATATGTATGTATACGTTGAAATGTATAGGTACGTATATGTGCGTGTGTGGGCGTTTATGTATATACATGTGTATGTGGGTGGGTTGAGTCATTCTTTCGTCTGTTCCCTTGCGCTACCTCGCTAACGCGGGAGACAGCGACAAAGTATGATAAACAAATAGGAAATAGCCATCCCAAGACTGTAATGATGCCCATCCACCTGGGTGCAGACCGCATCCTATCCCTCGACATCACATTAAACCCTGACGTCCTCTGGGTACTAGGCCTAGACGTCCTCTGGGTACTAGGCCCTCACGTCCTCTGGGTTCTAGGCCCTCACGTCCTCTGGGTACTAGGCCCTGACGTCCTCTGGGTACTAGGCCCTGACATCCTCTAGGAAGTCAGCGAATTCAAACTTCTTGGTTCTATGATCGACGACCGTTTAATAAACTGGAAGAGTCATGTCAGCACCATCATCAAATCTTCCTCGTACCGTCTGTACCTTCTCCGCCGACTGAGATCACAAGACCCAGGGATATGTATGCCATCTTCAATGCGGCGAAGCTCACCTACGCCTCCCAAGCCAGGTACCTCCTCACTTCCAACGACTACACGGAGGGACCAGCTAGAAAGAGTGCAGACAAGGGCATGCAAAATCCACCCTGGGGCCCTTCTCACACCACCTCCCAAGAGGCCCGTCATCTGGCTGGGTCTGTCCACCATCGCCGACCAACACCGGCCGCTCATATGGCAGTTTGGCAATAAACTATTGGCACACCCCAGTCACAGAGACCTCCTCCATCCATGAAGCCCCTCCACCACGGACCGCCGTTCGTCGCCACCATCTCCTTGTACCAATCAGAGCTCGTGCAAACGGACATAAGGACAGTCCTATACCTACCATTGTGAACATCAACAATCCATGAGTAAATGCACAGCTATGCAAGTGAACTGCTAAGTTTCATGTTAGCTAGGCTGTGTGGTATGTCACCTGCAGTATTATTCATCACAATGTTCAGTCAACCTCATGATGTATAAACCATACCATTTACTCTCTAAACATCTCTATATATCCGCCACCCAGCCTATCTACGCGTACCTCCTCACACATGTGCTTACCCAAAGTGTGGAAATATCCGGCTCACACTAATCTTAAGCTCTTGTATGGTTAGCTTAACTAGTAACTATCATGAGCTCTCAGTTCTGTAATGTTTGTAATACCTCAACTGTGTATATTCAGCCGAATGGCTGCCTAAGTCCAATAAATCGTTATTCATTTATTTATTACACACACAAACACACACACACACACACACACACACACACACACACACACACACACACACACACACCGCTGAGGGCCATCGACCAGCCACAGTGTTACCACTACTGGACACCTTCTCCAACTTCTGACAAAGCTGACCTTCAACTGGACCCTTCTGAAGTGTGTGTGTGTGTGTGTGTGTGTGTGTGTGTGTGTGTGTGTGTGTGTGTGTGTTCTCCTGTATCTCAGCCAACACTCAGGCACGCTATGCATCTAGTGCAATATACAGTGCTGTCAATGGACTCAACCAGGGCATGTGAACGTCTAGGATATACCATAGAAAGGTCTGTGGGGCCTGGATGTGGATAGGGAGCTGTGGTTTCGGTGCATTACATATGACAGCTAGAGACTGTCTTGTAGTCCGGAAACACTTGTGTACCAACGGTGTCTTAACTCCGCCCCTTCTTGTATATAAACTGAGTGTTCTAAGTCTCCAATATCATTCTTGTATCTCCCCTGACGATGTGACCATTACACGAAAGTGTACTTGGGAACTTGTTATCAGCAAATACTAGATCAGGCACACCACTATGACCAACTGCAATATATATATATATATATATATATATATATATATATATATATATATATGTTTTGGGAGCAGCTGCATGAGTGTGTTAGTGGTTTTGATGCACGAGACCGGGTTATAGTGATGGGTGATTTGAATGCAAAGGTGAGTAATGTGGCAGTTGAGGGAATAATTGGTATACATGGTGTGTTCAGTGTTGTAAATGGAAATGGTGAAGAGCTTGTAGATTTATGTGCTGAAAAAGGACTGGTGATTGGGAATACCTGGTTTAAAAAGCGAGATATACATAAGTATACGTATGTAAGTAGGAGAGATGGCCAGAGAGCGTTATTGGATTACGTGTTAATTGACAGGCGCGCGAAAGAGAGACTTTTGGATGTTAATGTGTTGAGAGGTGCAACTGGAGGGATGTCTGATCATTATCTTGTGGAGGCTAAGGTGAAGATTTGTATGGGTTTTCAGAAAAGAAGAGTGAATGTTGGGGTGAAGAGGGTGGTGAGAGTAAGTGAGCTTGGGAAGGAGACTTGTGTGAGGAAGTACCAGGAGAGACTGAGTACAGAATGGAAAAAGGTGAGAACAATGGAAGTAAGGGGAGTGGGGGAGGAATGGGATGTATTTAGGGAATCAGTGATGGATTGCGCAAAAGATGCTTGTGGCATGAGAAGAGTGGGAGGTGGGTTGATTAGAAAGGGTATTGAGTGGTGGGATGAAGAAGTAAGATTATTAGTGAAAGAGAAGAGAGAGGCATTTGGACGATTTTTGCAGGGAAAAAATGCAATTGAGTGGGAGATGTACAAAAGAAAGAGACAGGAGGTCAAGAGAAAGGTGCAAGAGGTGAAAAAGAGGGCAAATGAGAGTTGGGGTGAGAGAGTATCATTAAATTTTAGGGAGAATAAAAAGATGTTCTGGAAGGAGGTAAATAAAGTGCGTAAGACAAGGGAGCAAATGGGAACTTCAGTGAAGGGCGCAAATGGGGAGGTGATAACAAGTAGTGGTGATGTGAGAAGGAGATGGAGTGAGTATTTTGAAGGTTTGTTGAATGTGTTTGATGATAGAGTGGCAGATATAAGGTGTTTTGGTCGAGGTGGTGTGAAAAGTGAGAGGGTTAGGGAAAATGATTTGGTAAACAGGGAAGAGGTAGTAAAAGCTTTGCGGAAGATGAAAGCCGGCAAGGCAGCAGGTTTGGATGGTATTGCAGTGGAATTTATTAAAAAAGGGGGTGACTGTATTATTGACTGGTTGGTAAGGTTATTTAATGTATGTATGACTCATGGTGAGGTGCCTGAGGATTGGCGGAATGCGTGCATAGTGCCATTGTACAAAGGCAAAGGGGATAAGAGTGAGTGCTCAAATTACAGAGGTATAAGTTTGTTGAGTATTCCTGGTAAATTATATGGGAGGGTATTGATTGAGAGGGTGAAAGCATGTACAGAGCATCAGATTGGGGAAGAGCAGTGTGGTTTCAGAAGTGGTAGAGGATGTGTGGATCAGGTGTTTGCTTTGAAGAATGTATGTGAGAAATACTTAGAAAAGCAAAAGGATTTGTATGTAGCATTTATGGATCTGGAGAAGGCATATGATAGAGTTGATAGAGATGCTCTGTAGAAGGTATTAAGAATATATGGTGTGGGAGGCAAGTTGTTAGAAGCTGTGAAAAGTTTTTATCGAGGATGTAAGGCATGTGTACGTGTAGGAAGAGAGGAAAGTGATTGGTTCTCAGTGAATGTCGGTTTGCGGCAGGGGTGTGTGATGTCTCCATGGTTGGTTATTTTGTTTATGGATGGGGTTGTTAGGGAGGGAAATGCAAGAGTTTTGGAAAGAGGGGCAAGTATGAAGTCTGTTGGGGATGAGAGAGCTTGGGAAGTGAGTCAGTTGTTCGCTGATGATACAGCGCTGGTGGCTGATTCATGTGAGAAACTGCAGAAGCTGGTGACTGAGTTTGGTAAAGTGTGTGAAAGAAGAAAGTTAAGAGTAAATGTGAATAAGAGCAAGGTTATTAGGTACAGTAGGGTTGAGGGTCAAGTCAACTGGGAGGTAAGTTTGAATGGAGAAAAACTGGAGGAAGTAAAGTGTTTTAGATATCTGGGAGTGGATCTGGCAGCCAATGGAACAATGGAAGCGGAAGTGGATCATAGGGTGGGGGAAGGGGCGAAAATTCTGGGAGCCTTGAAGAATGTGTGGAAGTCGAGAACTATGCACGCATTCCGCCAATCCTCAGGCACCTCACCATGAGTCATACATACATTAAATAACCTTACCAACCAGTCAATAATACAGTCACCCCCTTTTTTAATAAACAATTATATATATATATTATCTCGGAAAGCAAAAATGGGTATGTTTGAAGGAATAGTGGTTCCAACAATGTTGTATGGTTGCGAGGCGTGGGCTATGGATAGAGTTGTGCGCAGGAGGATGGATGTGCTGGAAATGAGATGTTTGAGGACAATGTGTGGTGTGAGGTGGTTTGATCGAGTAAGTAACGTAAGGGTAAGAGAGATGTGTGGAAATAAAAAGAGCGTGGTTGAGAGAGCAGAAGAGGGTGTTTTGAAATGGTTTGGGCACATGGAGAGAATGAGTGAGGAAAGATTGACCAAGAGAATATATGTGTCGGAGGTGGAGGGAACGAGAAGTGGGAGACCAAATTGGAGGTGGAAAGGTGGAGTGAAAATGATTTTGTGTGATCGGGGCCTGAACATGCAGGAGGGTGGAAGGAGGGCAAGGAATAGAGTGAATTGGATCGATGTGGTATACCGGGGTTGACGTGCTGTCAGTGGATTGAATCAGGGTATGTGAAGCGTCTGGGGTAAACCATGGAAAGCTGTGTAGGTATGTATATTTGCGTGTGTGGACGTATGTATATACATGTGTATGGGGGGGGGGGGCATTTCTTTCGTCTGTTTCCTTGCGCTACCTCGCAAACGCGGGAGACAGCGGCAAAAAAAAAAAGAAAAAAAAAAAGAAAAAAAAAAGAAAAAAAAAAGAAAAAAAAAAAAAAAAATATATATATATATATATATATATATATATATATATATATATATATATATATATATATTTTTTTTTTTTTTTTTTTTTTTTTCATACTATCCGCCATTTCCCGCGACAGCGAGGTAGCGTTAAGAACAGAGGACTGGGCCTTTGAGGAAATATCCTCACCTGGCCCTCTTCTCTGTTCCTTCTTTTGGAAAATTAAAAAAAAGAAAAAAAAAAAAACGAGAGGGGAGGATTTCCAGCCCCCCGCTCCCTTCCCTTTTAGTCGCCTTCTACGACACGCAGGGAATACGTGGGAAGTATTCTTTCTCCCCTATCCCCAGGGATAATATATATATATATATATATATATATATATATATATATATATATATATATATATATATATATATATCCTCTGTAATTTGAGCACTCACCTCTATTCCCTTTGCATTTGTACAATGGCACTATACATGCATTCCGCCAATCCTCAGGCACCTCACCGTGAGTCATACATACATTAGATATCCTTAGCAACCAGTCAACAACACAGTCACCCCCTTTTTGAATAAATTCCAGTGCAATACCATTCAAACCCGCTGCCTTGTCAGCTTTCATCTTCCTCAAAGCTTTTACTACTTCTTCTCTGTTTACCAAATCATTCTCCCTAACCCTCTCACTTCGCACACCACCTCGACCAAAGCATCCTATATCTGCTACTCTATCATCTAACACATTCAACAAAATTTCAAAATACTCACTCCATCTCCTTCTCACATCACCACTACTTGTTATCACCTCCCCATTAGCCCACTTCACCGATGTTCCCATTTGTTCTCTTGTCTTACGCACTTTATTTACCTCCTTCCAAAACATCTTTTCATCCTCCCTAAGATTTAATGATACTCTCTCACCCCAACTCTCATTTGCACTCTTTTTCGCCTCTTGCACCTTTCTTTTGACCTCCTGCCTCTTTCTTTTATACATCTCCTAGTCATTTGCATTATTCCCCTACAAATATCGACCAAATGCCTTTCTCTTCTCTTTCACTAATAATCTTACTTCTTCATCCCTTTCTAATCTGTTCACCTCCAACGCTTCTCATGCCACAAGCATCTTTTGCCCAAATACGAGTAGGAAGAGAGGAAAGTGATTGGTTCTCAGTGAATGTCGGTTTGCGGCAGGGGTGCGTGATGTCTCCATGGTTGTTTAATTTGTTTATGGATGGGGTTGTTAGGGAGGTGAATGCAAGAGTTTTGGAAAGATGGGCAAGTATGCAGTCTGTTGTGGATGAGAGAGCTTAGGAAGTGAGTCAGTTGTTCGCTGATGATACAGCGACAGCGCTGGTGGCTGATTCATGTGAGAAACTGCAGAAGCTGGTGACTGAGTTTGCTAAAGTGTGTGAAAGAAGAAAGCTGAGAGTAAATGTGAATAAGAGAATGGTTATTAGGTACAGTAAGGTTGAGGGACAAGTCAATTGGGAGGTAAGTTTGAATGGAGAAAAACTGAAGGAAGTGAAGTGTTTTAGATATCTGGGAGTGGATTTGGCAGCGAATGGAACCATGGAAGCGGAAGTGAGTCACAGGGTGGGGGTGGGGGCAAAAGTTCTGGGAGCGTTGAAAAATGTGTGGAAGGCGAGAACATTATCTGGGAGAGCAAAAATGGGTATGTCTGAAGGAATAGTGGTGGCAACAATGCTATATGGTTGCGAGGCGTGGGTTATAGATAGAGTTGTGCGCAGGAGGGTGGATGTGCTGGAAATTAGGTGTTTGAGGACAATA
>NC_092289.1:12630777-12723277 GCF_036320965.1 Panulirus ornatus | reverse complement strand
CTCTCAATCAATACCCTCCCATATAATTTACCAGCAATACTCAACAAACTTATACCTCTGTAATTTGAGCACTCACTCTTATCCCCTTTGCCTTTGTACAATGGCACTATGCACGCATTCCGCCAATCCTCAGGCACCTCACCATGAGTCATACATACATTAAATAACCTTACCAACCAGTCAACAATACAGTCACCCCCTTTTTTAATAAATTCCACTGCAATACCATCCAAACCTGCTGCCTTGCCGGCTTTCATCTTCCGCAAAGCTTTCACTACCTCTTCTCTGTTTACCAAATCATTTTCCCTAACCCTCTCACTTTGCACACCACCTCGACCAAAACACCCTATATCTGCCACTCTATCATCAAACACATTCAACAGACCTTCAAAATACTCACTCCATCTCCTTCTCACATCACCACTACTTGTTATCACCTCCCCACTTGCGTCCTTCACCGAAGTTCCCATTTGCTCCCTTGTCTTACGCACTTTATTTACCTCCTTCCAGAACATCTTTTTATTCTCCCTAAAATTTAATGATACTCTCTCACCCCAACTCTCATTTGCCCTTTTTTTCACCTCTTGCACCTTTCTCTTGACCTCCTGTCTCTTTCTTTTATACATCTCCCACTCAATTGCATTTTTTCCCTGCAAAAATCGTCCAAATGCCTCTCTCTTCTCTTTCACTAATACTCTTACTTCTTCATCCCACCACTCACTACCCTTTCTAATCAACCCACCTCCCACTCTTCTCATGCCACAAGCATCTTTTGCGCAATCCATCACTGATTCCCTAAATACATCCCATTCCTCCCCCACTCCCCTTACTTCCATATATATATATATATATATATATATATATATATATATATATATATATATATATTATCCCTGGGGATAGAGGAGAAAGAACACTTCCCACGTATTCCCTTTGTGTCGTAAAAGGCGACTAAAAGTGGAGGGAGCGGGGGCTGGAAATCCTCTCCTCCAAATCTTACTTTTCCAAAAGAAGGAACAGAGAAGCGGGGCCAAGCGAGGATTTTCCCTCAAAGACTTAGTCCTCTGTTCTTAATGCTACCTCACTAACGCGGAAAATGACGAATATGTATGAAAAAAGATATATATATATATATATATATATATATATATATATATATATATATATATATATATATATATTGGGGTGCCTAAATGTGTGTGGATGTAACCAAGATGTGAAAAAAGGAGAGATAGGTAGTATGTTTGAGGAAAAGAACCTGGATGTTTTGGCTCTGAGTGAAACGAAGCTCAAGGGTAAAGGGGAAGAGTGGTTTGGAAATGTCTGGGGAGTGAAGTCAGGGGTTAGTGAGAGGACAAGAGCAAGGGAAGGAGTAGCAATACTCCTGAAACAGGAGTTGTGGGAGTATGTGATAGAATGTAAGAAAGTAAATTCTCGATTAATATGGGTAAAATTGAAAGTTGATGGAGAGAGGTGGGTGATTATTGGTGCATATGCACCTGGGCATGAGAAGAAAGATCATGAGAGGCAAGTGTTTTGGGAGCAGCTAAATGAGTGTGTTAGCGGTTTTGATGCACGAGACCGGGTTATAGTGATGGGTGATTTGAATGCAAAGGTGAGTAATGTGGCAGTTGAGGGAATAATTGGTATGCATGGGGTGTTCAGTGTTGTAAATGGAAATGGTGAAGAGCTTGTAGATTTATGTGCTGAAAAAGGACTGATGATTGGGAATACCTGGTTTAAAAAGCGAGATATACATAAGTATACTTATGTAAGTAGGAGAGATGGCCAGAGAGCGTTATTGGATTACGTGTTAATTGACAGGCGTGCGAAAGAGAGACTTTTGGATGTTAATGTGCTGAGAGGTGCAACTGGAGGGATGTCTGATCATTATCTTGTGGAGGCTAAGGTGAAGATTAGTATGGGTTTTCAGAAAAGAGGAGTGAATGTTGGGGTGAAGAAGGTGGTGAGAGTAAGTGAGCTTGGGAAGGAGACCTGTGTGGGGAAGTACCAGGAGAGACTGTGTACAGAATGGAAAAAGGTGAGAACAATGGAAGTAAGGGGAGTCGGGGAGGAATGGGATGTATTTAGGGAATCAGTGATGGATTGCGCAAAAGATGCTTGTGGCATGAGAAGAGTGGGAGGTGGGCTGTTTAGAAAGGGTAGTGTGTGGTGGGATGAAGAAGTAAGAGTATTGGTGAAAGAGAAGAGAGAGGCATTTGGACGATTTTTGCAGGGAAAAAATGCAATTGAGTGGGAGAAGTATAAAAGAAAGAGACAGGAGGTCAAGAGAAAGGTGCAAGAGGTGAAAAAAAGGGCAAATGAGAGTTGGGGTGAGAGACTATCAGTAAATTTTAGGGAGAATAAAAAGATGTTCTGGAAGGAGGTAAATAGGGTGCGTAAGACAAGGGAGCAAATGGGAACTTCAGTGAAGGGCGTAAATGGGGAGGTGATAACAAGTAGCGGTGATGTGAGAAGGAGATGGAATGAGTATTTTGAAGGTTTGTTGAATGTGTCTGATGACAGAGTGGCAGATATAGGGTGTTTTGGTCGAGGTGGTGTGCAAAGTGAGAGGGTTAGGGAAAATGATTTGGTAAACAGAGAAGAGGTAGTAAAAGCTTTGCGGAAGATGAAAGCCGGCAAGGCAGCAGGTTTGGATGGTATTGCAGTGGAATTTATTAAGAAAGGGGGTGACTGTATTGTTGACTGGTTGGTAAGGTTATTTAATGTATGTATGACTCATGGTGAGGTGCCTGAGGATTGGCGGAATGCGTGCATAGTGCCATTGTACAAAGGCAAAGGGGATAAGAGTGAGTGCTCAAATTACAGAGGTATAAGTTTGTTGAGTATTCCTGGTAAATTATATGGGAGGGTATTGATTGAGAGGGTGAAGGCATGTACAGAGCATCAGATTGGGGAAGAGCAGTGCGGTTTCAGAAGTGGTAGAGGATGTGTGGATCAGGTGTTTGCTTTGAAGAATGTATGTGAGAAATACTTAGAAAAGCAAATGGATTTGTATGTAGCATTTATGGATCTGGAGAAGGCATATGATAGAGTTGATAGAGATGCTCTGTGGAAGGTATTAAGAATATATGGTGTGGGAGGCAAGTTGTTAGAAGCAGTGAAAAGTTTTTATCGAGGATGTAAGGCATGTGTACGTGTAGGAAGAGAGGAAAGTGATTGGTTCTCAGTGAATGTAGGTTTGCGGCAGGGGTGTGTGATGTCTCCATGGTTGTTTAATTTGTTTATGGATGGGGTTGTAAAGGAGGTAAATGCAAGAGTCCTGGAAAGAGGGGCAAGTATGAAGTCTGTTGGGGATGAGAGAGCTTGGGAAGTGAGTCAATTGTTGTTCGCTGATGATACAGCGCTGGTGGCTGATTCATGTGAGAAACTGCAGAAGCTGGTGACTGAGTTTGGTAAAGTGTGTGGAAGAAGAAAGTTGAGAGTAAATGTGAATAAGAGCAAGGTTATTAGGTACAGTAGGGGTGAGGGTCAAGTCAATTGGGAGGTGAGTTTGAATGGAGAAAAACTGGAGGAAGTGAAGTGTTTTAGATATCTGGGAGTGGATCTGTCAGCGGATGGAACCATGGAAGCGGAAGTGGATCATAGGGTGGGGGAGGGGGCGAAAATTTTGGGAGCCTTGAAAAATGTGTGGAAGTCGAGAACATTATCTCGGAAAGCAAAAATGGGTATGTTTGAGGGAATAGTGGTTCCAACAATGCTGTATGGTTGCGAGGCGTGGGCTATGGATAGAGATGTGCGCAGGAGGATGGATGTGCTGGAAATGAGATGTTTGAGGACAATGTGTGGTGTGAGGTGGTTTGATCGAGTAAGTAACGTAAGGGTAAGAGAGATGTGTGGAAATAAAAAGAGCGTGGTTGAGAGAGCAGAAGAGGGTGTTTTGAAATGGTTTGGGCACATGGAGAGAATGAGTGAGGAGAGATTGACCAAGAGGATATATGTGTCGGAGGTGGAGGGAACGAGGAGAAGAGGGAGACCAAATTGGAGGTGGAAAGATGGAGTGAAAAAGATTTTGTGTGATCGGGGCCTGAACATGCAGGAGGGTGAAAGGAGGGCAAGAAATAGAGTGAATTGGAGTCATGTGGTATACAGGGGTTGACGTGCTGTCAGTGGATTGAAGCAAGGCATGTGAAGCGTCTGGGGTAAACCATGGAAAGCTGTGTAGGTATGTATATTTGCGTGTGTGGACGTATGTATATACGTGTGTATGGGGGGGGTTGGGCCATTTCTTTCGTCTGTTTCCTTGCGCTACCTCGCAAACGCGGGAGACAGCGACAAAGTATAAAAAGAAAAAAAAAAAAAAATATCCCTGGGGATAGGGGAGAAAGAATACTTCCCATATATATATATATATATATATATATATATATATATATATATATATATATATATATATTTATATATATATATATATATATATATATGATTTGAAAAACCTTCCCCGCTATGAAGGGCTTCGCCTCGTGATTCCATCCCTTCCCCCATCCTCCCACTGGCAGGATAGACACCAGATCTCTCACCCTTCCATACCCCTCCTCTCCGCGGGTACAATAGTGCTCTGTGTTCCTCAGGAGCAATGTCCACCAGTGCGGTACTCAAGCCTCAAGCTCGCCCTTTCGCCCAGCTCTTTGAATTAAGGGTTCTGGGCCGTCATACCCGAGAGCGAGATACTGTCGTGCTTAAGGGGTCGTATGCCATCGTGTTAAAGGGGTCGTACACCATCGTGCTCAAGGGGTCGTACACCATCGTGCTCAAGAGGTCGTACACCATCGTGCTCAAGGGGTCGTACACCATCGTGCTCAAGGGGTCGTACACCATCGTGCTCAAGGGGTCGTACACAATCGTGCTCAAGGGGACGTACACCATCGTGTTCAAGAGGTCGTACATCATCGTGTTCAAGGGGTCGTCCACCATCGTGCTCAAGGGTCGTACACCATCGTGCTCAAGGGGTCGCACACCATCGTGCTCAAGGGTCGTACACCATCGTGTTCAAGGGGTCGTACACAATCGTGCTCAAGGGGACGTACACCATCGTGTTCAAGAGGTCGTACATCATCGTGTTCAAGGGGTCGTACACCATTGTGATGAAGGGGTCGTCCACCATCGTGCTCAAGGAGTTCGTGCATTATCGTGCTCATTTGCCACTAACCTACACATCTAGGTAAATTCTTCCATGCCCACCTTTGATTATGCCGTGAGGGGGCAGATGCAAGACCGAGCGATAGCAACACTTGTTAGACAAACTTAACATAATTATGTAAGATGCACAGAAGAGCTCAGAGGAAGGTGACCTTGCTCCTGCCTCAGAACCGCTCCACACCTCAACACTTGCGAGGAAAAAATGTAAAGAGGTCGACCGTGAGTTCATTTACCAGCTAATGAGATACAATGTTCGGAAGACATAGAAGGTGCCTGTTAAATTCTGCCTTAAAGAAGTTCATGGAAATTCGGGCACTTCGGGCCTTCGTCTGCTCGCTCTTATGGAGGGCTACCACACCCTCCCTCCTTTACCACCACCACTCCCTCCCACCACTCCCTTTTTCCTCGGCTACCACACCCTCACTCACCACCAATATGCCCTCCCATCCAGGCTATTATAACCATCTCACAACACCACCACTTCCTGTCTCCCCAGCCACCACACCCTGAACGGCGGAATAGCATTGTTCACTGGTAAGATGACAACCGTCTCAGCCATATTCCCTTTTAATACCTCCACTATTGCTGGCACAACCATCCTATCCAGGAGTAGAATATTTTCCCACAAATGTGTCTCCCCAACAGCCATCAACTTCTATCGTGCCAAGGATATGGATGAACTCACTCGTAACTGTGCATGGGGGTGTTTTTTGTCGCGCGTCTGGCAACTTTCTCATCGTGCACGCGGACAAACAGAGAGGACCGCCTTTTTACGGTAGAAAAGATTAAAATGTTATATGACAATGAGGCAAGCTACACTGGTCGGCTGAGGACCTAGATAGAAACACACACACACACACACACAAACATACATGCGTGCGTGCGTTTCCGACCCGTCCAAACCCCTCCATCACCAACCACCCAGCACAAAGAGGAAGAGCTCTACACGTACTTCACACTTCAGCAACCTATAGTTGCTGAAGTGTCCACAGTGCCCACAATATCAGGATATCTACTAGCACTAAACAAACGCTCCCACCCTCTTCCCTCCACCACCTCCAACCTAATCTTGAACTTTACCAAACATACGCCCATCTGAAACTACACTCCCCTAGACATATACGAGAAAAACACTTTCTCCTCTGCCTTCTGAAGACTACCCATCATTCCACTACAAACACCGAATCAACATAAGACCCCTCATGCCCAAGATGCAACAACACCCACAATGAATATACTGAACACCTCCTCCTGTACTGCTTAGCACTCACCCCACAAACACAACATCACCGCACCTATTGACCTGCGCTCCCGCCCGGTGGAAGTGGCCGGCTCCCTGAGCGCTGTGGGAGCCCCACAGAAGGGGGGGGGGGGGGGCGATACTGGGGCAAGAACGTGAGGTATGGTAAATCGAGGTACTAAATATGCACATAAATCAAAAAGTTGCATAATACCAGTAAGGCCAGTGACCTCAGTGAGGGAGATAATCAGCGGAATGTCAACGAGTATCATGTCAGTGACAAGCAGTGACATGAGAGGAGGCGGGACAGTGGCCACACTGGGTCAGCTCCATGGGTTAGTGGAGGCGTGTGCCTCCCCTATGTACGTCTCACTCTAGTACTGGTGGTCGAGCGGGGGGGGGGGGCCACAGTTCACACCCTGCCTCAACCACACGTTAGGGAGACGAGTATCGACAGGTGGGTGGGTAGGTACACGAAGGCAAGAAGGAGTCAATCCATTGACCTTCCAAATACGGGAGGTGTCAATAATGCTTTACAAACCCCTACACACTTTTCCACCAGCTCCCGTTCTCCCCCAACCCTCAGCCACCCTTCCCTCACCCTCCCTCCTGTCCCGTCCCATTTTAGCTCGCCACCCACAAGCTGGAGCAGCGCCAACAGCACCTCCTTACGTAACAGCCTCTTGTTAATGCCATTATTTCTCCTCCCGACACACCCTCCTCCCAAGGTTGTCGCCGACGTCGTCGACCCTCCCACTCCTATCCAACCCTCCCTCCCAAGGGGCGTCGTTTCGTACCTCAGGGGGTCGTAAGTTCTCCTGCATGACGATGAATTTAATGGCTCAACACACACACACACACACACACACACACACACACACACACACACACACACATACATGATACAGCAAGCAGAGAAATATTTCCTGCGTTCCGGGATGGAGATGCGTGACATGGGTCTCCGCAGGATGTTCTGGTGCGGGTTGGGACTCCTGTGGCTCCTCCAACACTACTACTCCCTGACGCCCTGATGAGACAAACAGCCTCGGGGAGGGACAAGGTTATGGTCGTGATTGTAGTGGTGCTTGTCAAGATGGAGTTGGTTTGTCATGCCCCACCATCCCTATATATATATATATATATATATATATATATATATATATATATATATATATATATATTATCCCTGGGGATAAGGGAGAAAGAATACTTTCCACGTATTCCCTGCGTGCGTACAAGGCGACTAAAAGGGGAGGGGGCGGGGGCCTGGAAATCCTCCCCTCCCGTTTATAATTTTCCAAAAGAAGGAACGTGGAGGTGGGCCAAGTGAGGATATATACCCTCTAAGGCTCACTCCGCAGTTCTTAACGCCACCTCGCTAACGCGGGATAAGGCGAATATGTATGACAAAAACAAAACAAAAAAAAAAACATGAAAATGAAACACGGTAAGTGCCCAAGTGCACTTTCGTGTAATGATCATATCGTCAGGGGAGATACAAGAATGAGATATAGAAGAGTCCGTTGATATACAAGGAAGAAATGTAGCTAAGACGATATTGGTGAACAAGCCTCACCTATGTCTCTTCCTTGTATATCAACTGACTGTTCTACGTGTTCTATCTCATTCTTGTATCTCCCCTGACGATGTGATCATTACACGAAAGTGCACTTGGGAACTTATCGTGTTTCATTTTCCTGTAGTTTTATATATATATATATATATATATATATGTACAGAGCATCAGATTGGGGAAGAGCAGTGCGGTTTCAGAAGTGGTAGAGGATGTGTGGATCAGGTGTTTGCTTTGAAGAATGTATGTGAGAAATACTTAGAAAAGCAAATGGATTTGTATGTAGCATTTATGGATCTGGAGAAGGCATATGATAGAGTTGATAGAGATGCTCTGTGGAAGGTATTAAGAATATATGGTGTGGGAGGCAAGTTGTTAGAAGCAGTGAAAAGTTTTTATCGAGGATGTAAGGCATGTGTACGTGTAGGAAGAGAGGAAAGTGATTGGTTCTCAGTGAATGTAGGTTTGCGGCAGGGGTGTGTGATGTCTCCATGGTTGTTTAATTTGTTTATGGATGGGGTTGTTAGGGAGGTAAATGCAAGAGTCCTGGAAAGAGGGGCAAGTATGAAGTCTGTTGGGGATGAGAGAGCTTGGGAAGTGAGTCAGTTGTTGTTCGCTGATGATACAGCGCTGGTGGCTGATTCATGTGAGAAACTGCAGAAGCTGGTGACTGAGTTTGGTAAAGTGTGTGGAAGAAGAAAGTTAAGAGTAAATGTGAATAAGAGCAAGGTTATTAGGTACAGTAGGGTTGAGGGTCAAGTCAATTGGGAGGTGAGTTTGAATGGAGAAAAACTGGAGGAAGTGAAGTGTTTTAGATATCTGGGAGTGGATCTGTCAGCGGATGGAACCATGGAAGCGGAAGTGGATCATAGGGTGGGGGAGGGGGCGAAAATTTTGGGAGCCTTGAAAAATGTGTGGAAGTCGAGAACATTATCTCGGAAAGCAAAAATGGGTATGTTTGAAGGAATAGTGGTTCCAACAATGTTGTATGGTTGCGAGGCGTGGGCTATGGATAGAGTTGTGCGCAGGAGGATGGATGTGCTGGAAATGAGATGTTTGAGGACAATGTGTGGTGTGAGGTGGTTTGATCGAGTAAGTAACGTAAGGGTAAGAGAGATGTGTGGAAATAAAAAGAGCGTGGTTGAGAGAGCAGAAGAGGGTGTTTTGAAATGGTTTGGGCACATGGAGAGAATGAGTGAGGAAAGATTGACCAAGAGGATATATGTGTCGGAGGTGGAGGGAACGAGGAGAAGAGGGAGACCAAATTGGAGGTGGAAAGATGGAGTGAAAAAGATTTTGTGTGATCGGGGCCTGAACATGCAGGAGGGTGAAAGGAGGGCAAGGAATAGAGTGAATTGGAGCGATGTGGTATACAGGGGTTGACGTGCTGTCAGTGGATTGAATCAAGGCATGTGAAGCGTCTGGGGTAAACCATGGAAAGCTGTGTAGGTATGTATATTTGCGTGTGTGGACGTGTGTATGTACGTGTGTATGGGGGGGGTTGGGCCATTTCTTTCGTCTGTTTCCTTGCGCTACTCGCAAACGCGGGAGACAGCGACAAAGTATAAAAAGAAAAAAAAAAAAAATATCCCTGGGGATAGGGGAGAAAGAATACTTCCCATATATATATATATATATATATTATATATATATATATATATATATATATATATATATATTTTATATATATATATATATATATATATATATGATTTGAAAAACCTTCCCCGCCATGAAGGGCTTCGCCCCGTGATTCCATCCCTTCCCCCATCCTCCCACTGGCAGGATAGACACCAGATCTCTAACCCTTCCATACCCCTCCTCTCCGCGGGTACAATAGTGCCCTGTGTTCCTCAGGAGCAATGTCCACCAGTGCGGTACTCAAGCCTCAAGCTCGCCCTTTCGCCCAGCTCTTTGAATTAAGGGTTCTGGGCCGTCATACCCGAGAGCGAGATACTGTCGTGCTTAAGGGGTCGTATGCCATCGTGTTAAAGGGGTCGTACACCATCGTGCTCAAGGGGTCGTACACCATCGTGCTCAAGAGGTCGTACACCATCGTGCTCAAGGGGTCGTACACCATCGTGCTCAAGGGGTCGTACACCATCGTGCTCAAGGGGTCGTACACAATCGTGCTCAAGGGGACGTACACCATCGTGTTCAAGAGGTCGTACATCATCGTGTTCAAGGGGTCGTCCACCATCGTGCTCAAGGGTCGTACACCATCGTGCTCAAGGGGTCGCACACCATCGTGCTCAAGGGTCGTACACCATCGTGTTCAAGGGGTCGTACACAATCGTGCTCAAGGGGACGTACACCATCGTGTTCAAGAGGTCGTACATCATCGTGTTCAAGGGGTCGTACACCATCGTGTTCAAGGGGTCGTCCACCATCGTGCTCAAGGAGTTCGTGCATTATCGTGCTCATTTGCCACTAACCTACACATCTAGGTAAATTCTTCCATGCCCACCTTTGATTATGCCGTGAGGGGGCAGATGCAAGACCGAGCGATAGCAACACTTGTTAGACAAACTTAACATAATTATGTAAGATGCACAGAAGAGCTCAGAGGAAGGTGACCTTGCTCCTGCCTCAGAACCGCTCCACACCTCAACACTTGCGAGGAAAAAATGTAAAGAGGTCGACCGTGAGTTCATTTACCAGCTAATGAGATACAATGTTCGGAAGACATAGAAGGTGCCTGTTAAATTCTGCCTTAAAGAAGTTCATGGAAATTCGGGCACTTCGGGCCTTCGTCTGCTCGCTCTTATGGAGGGCTACCACACCCTCCCTCCTTTACCACCACCACTCCCTCCCACCACTCCCTCTTTCCTCGGCTACCACACCCTCACTCACCGCCAATATGCCCTCCCATCCAGGCTATTATAACCATCTCACAACACCACCACTTCCTGCCTCCCCAGCCACCACACCCTGAACGGCGGAATAGCATTGTTCACTGGTAAGATGACAACCGTCTCAGCCATATTCCCTTTTAATACCTCCACTATTGCTGGCACAACCATCCTAACCAGGAGTAGAATATTTTCCCACAAATGTGTCTCCCCAACAGCCATCAACTTCTATCGTGCCAAGGATATGGATGAACTCATTCGTAACTGTGCATGGGGGTGTTTTTTGTCGCGCGTCTGGCAACTTTCTCATCGTGCACGCGGACAAACAGAGAGGACCGCCTTTTTACGGTAGAAAAGATTAAAATGTTATATGACAATGAGGCAAGCTACACTGGTCGGCTGAGGACCTAGACAGACACACACACATACACACACACACACACACACACACAAACATACATGCGTGCGTGCGTTTCCGACCCGTCCAAACCCCTCCATCACCAACCACCCAGCACAAAGAGGAAGAGCTCTACACGTACTTCACACTTTAGCAACCTATAGTTGCTGAAGTGTCCACAGTGCCCACAATATCAGGATATCTACTAGCACTAAACAAACGCTCCCACCCTCTTCCCTCCACCACCTCCAACCTAATCTTGAACTTTACCAAACATACGCCCATCTGAAACTACGCTCCCCCAGACATATACGAGAAAAACACTTTCTCCTCTGCCTTCTGAAGACTACCCATCATTCCACTACAAACACCGAATCAACATAAGACCCCTCATGCCCAAGATGCAACAACACCCACAATGAGTGTACTGAACACCTCCTCCTGTACTGCTTAGCACTCACCCCACAAACACAACATCACCGCACCTATTGACCTGCGCTCCCGCCCGGTGGAAGTGGCCGGCTCCCTGAGCGCTGTGGGAGCCCCACAGAAGGGGGGGAGGGGGCGATACTGGGGCAAGAACGTGAGGTATGGTAAATCGAGGTACTAAATATGCACATAAATCAAAAAGTTGCATAATACCAGTAAGGCCAGTGACCTCAGTGAGGGAGATAATCAGCGGAATGTCAACGAGTATCATGTCAGTGACAAGCAGTGACATGAGAGGAGGCGGGACAGTGGCCACACTGGGTCAGCTCCATGGGTTAGTGGAGGCGTGTGCCTCCCCTATGTACGTCTCACTCTAGTACTGGTGGTCGAGCGGGGGGGCCACAGTTCACACCCTGCCTCAACCACACGTTAGGGAGACGAGTATCGACAGGTGGGTGGGTAGGTACACGAAGGCAAGAAGGAGTCAATCCATTGACCTTCCAAATACGGGAGGTGTCAATAATGCTTTACAAACCCCTACACACTTTTCCACCAGCTCCCGTTCTCCCCCAACCCTCAGCCACCCTTCCCTCACCCTCCCTCCTGTCCCGTCCCATTTTAGCTCGCCACCCACAAGCTGGAGCAGCGCCAACAGCACCTCCTTACGTAACAGCCTCTTGTTAATGCCATTATTTCTCCTCCCGACACACCCTCCTCCCAAGGTTGTCGCCGACGTCGTCGACCCTCCCACTCCCATCCAACCCTCCCTCCCAAGGGGTGTCGTTTCGTACCTCAGGGGGTCGTAAGTTCTTCTGCATGACGATGAATTTAATGGCTCAACACACACACACACACACACACACACACACACACACACACACACACACACATGATACAGCAAGCAGAGAAATATTTCCTGCGTTCCGGGATGGAGATGCGTGACATGGGTCTCCGCAGGATGTTCTGGTGCGGGTTGGGACTCCTGTGGCTCCTCCAACACTACTACTCCCTGACGCCCTGATGAGACAAACAGCCTCGGGGAGGGACAAGGTTATGGTCGTGATTGCAGTGGTGCTTGTCAAGATGGAGTTGGTTTGTCATGCCCCACCATCCCTATATATATATATATATATATATATATATATATATATATATATATATATATATATATTATCCCTGGGGATAAGGGAGAAAGAATACTTTCCACGTATTCCCTGCGTGCGTAGAAGGCGACTAAAAGGGGAGGGGGCGGGGGCCTGGAAATCCTCCCCTCCCGTTTATAATTTTCCAAAAGAAGGAACGTGGAGGTGGGCCAAGTGAGGATATACCCTCTAAGGCTCACTCCGCAGTTCTTAACGCCACCTCGCTAACGCGGGATAAGGCGAATATGTATGACAAAAACAAAACAAAAAAAAAAACATGAAAATGAAACACGGTAAGTGCCCAAGTGCACTTTCGTGTAATGATCATATCGTCAGGGGAGATACAAGAATGAGATATAGAAGAGTCCGTTGATATACAAGGAAGAAATGTAGCTAAGACGATATTGGTGAACAAGCCTCACCTATGTCTCTTCCTTGTATATCAACTGACTGTTCTACGTGTTCTATCTCATTCTTGTATCTCCCCTGACGATGTGATCATTACACGAAAGTGCACTTGGGAACTTATCGTGTTTCATTTTCCTGTAGTTTTATATATATATATATATATATATATATGTACAGAGCATCAGATTGGGGAAGAGCAGTGCGGTTTCAGAAGTGGTAGAGGATGTGTGGATCAGGTGTTTGCTTTGAAGAATGTATGTGAGAAATACTTAGAAAAGCAAATGGATTTGTATGTAGCATTTATGGATCTGGAGAAGGCATATGATAGAGTTGATAGAGATGCTCTGTGGAAGGTATTAAGAATATATGGTGTGGGAGGCAAGTTGTTAGAAGCAGTGAAAAGTTTTTATCGAGGATGTAAGGCATGTGTACGTGTAGGAAGAGAGGAAAGTGATTGGTTCTCAGTGAATGTAGGTTTGCGGCAGGGGTGTGTGATGTCTCCATGGTTGTTTAATTTGTTTATGGATGGGGTTGTTAGGGAGGTAAATGCAAGAGTCCTGGAAAGAGGGGCAAGTATGAAGTCTGTTGGGGATGAGAGAGCTTGGGAAGTGAGTCAGTTGTTGTTCGCTGATGATACAGCGCTGGTGGCTGATTCATGTGAGAAACTGCAGAAGCTGGTGACTGAGTTTGGTAAAGTGTGTGGAAGAAGAAAGTTAAGAGTAAATGTGAATAAGATCAAGGTTATTAGGTACAGTAGGGTTGAGGGTCAAGTCAATTGGGAGGTGAGTTTGAATGGAGAAAAACTGGAGGAAGTGAAGTGTTTTAGATATCTGGGAGTGGATCTGTCAGCGGATGGAACCATGGAAGCGGAAGTGGATCATAGGGTGGGGGAGGGGGCGAAAATTTTGGGAGCCTTGAAGAATGTGTGGAAGTCGAGAACATTATCTCGGAAAGCAAAAATGGGTATGTTTGAAGGAATAGTGGTTCCAACAATGTTGTATGGTTGCGAGGCGTGGGCTATGGATAGAGTTGTGCGCAGGAGGATGGATGTGCTGGAAATGAGATGTTTGAGGACAATGTGTGGTGTGAGGTGGTTTGATCGAGTAAGTAACGTAAGGGTAAGAGAGATGTGTGGAAATAAAAAGAGCGTGGTTGAGAGAGCAGAAGAGGGTGTTTTGAAGTGGTTTGGGCACATGGAGAGAATGAGTGAGGAAAGATTGACCAAGAGGATATATGTGTCGGAGGTGGAGGGAACGAGGAGAAGAGGGAGACCAAATTGGAGGTGGAAAGATGGAGTGAAAAAGATTTTGTGTGATCGGGGCCTGAACATGCAGGAGGGTGAAAGGAGGGCAAGGAATAGAGTGAATTGGAGCGATGTGGTATACAGGGGTTGACGTGCTGTCAGTGGATTGAATCAAGGCATGTGAAGCGTCTGGGGTAAACCATGGAAAGCTGTGTAGGTATGTATATTTGCGTGTGTGGACGTGTGTATGTACGTGTGTATGGGGGTTGGGCCATTTCTTTCGTCTGTTTCCTCGCGCTACCTCGCAAACGCGGGAGACAGCGACAAAGTATAAAAAAAAAAAAAAAAAAAAAAAAAAAAATATATATATATATATATATATATATATATATATATATATATATATATATATATATATATATGATGTATTCTCGAAGCAGACACGTGACGATCACAGATGAAATTGTAGGCCTCGAATGAAGAGCAAAGCAGGAAAATTCGCTTAAGCGCTTTCGTGTATTTCTACACATCTTCAGACACTTATATAGAAACAAATCACAGATGAAGGAAAAGCACAAATACACCGGTAGAGGTTAAGAGGATCACATCCCACACGGTAATGAAGCAGCCAATGAGGCTGGTATGGTAACCCACGTGGAGGCAGAGGACACTTAGATAACAAAATCCGATCCTACCACTCAGGTCACTACGGGTGTGTCATGTCTTGAACCCTCTTTTTCAAGTCACTCTAAAATAAATGTAAGATGACGTTGTTTCGACTAGATAATCCTTTACTGATATTCATATTCTTACCATCAGTCACCTGTATAAGAGCAGATTTAGATAGATTTCTATTCTATAAAACTTTAAGACTTTATGACTGAAGAGGCTCTGGACCAGTCAATAGAATGTGAGTTTTCATTCATTCGGTATTTATGATAACTGACACGAGATTTTAAGTCTTTACCTGTCTGTCTCTCCCAAGTAAAACCAATTATTACATGTTTTGCTCTTAATTCTGTAAACTATACTATTGTCATTACTTGGCATGTTCCTAATCCACATGTTCTCTACAGTGTTCTCATACGAGAAAACTTACTTCACATCAAATAGCCTAAGCAGCGGAATGGTAGGTTCAACGAGTTTCTTGTAGGATAAATACAGAATGTTACAGGAAGACCCTCTGTCATGTGTCGTATGATCATGACAAGTCTTTCTAGCTTTGGTCTTACGTTTGTCCAGTATATGGGAAAGATAGCAATGTTTCCTATCTGTGATTTGTTACCATTTACTTCTGAAGATGTGATGAAATACACGAAAGCGCTTCAGCAAAATTTTCCTGCTTTGATTTTGTCGCTGTCTCCCGCGTTAGCGAGGAAGCGCAAGGAAACAGACGAAAGAATGGCCCAACCCAACCACATACACATGTATATACATACACGTCCACACACGCGAGTATACATACCTATACATCTCAACGTGTACATATATATACACACACAGACATATATATATATACACATGTACATAATTCATACTGTCTGCCTTTATTCATTCCATAGCCATTTCGCCACACATGAAATAACAACCCCCTCCCTCCTCATGTGTGCGAGGTAGCGCTAGGAAAAGACAACAAAGGCCCCATTCGTTCACACTCAGTCTTTAGGTGTCATGTAATAACGCACCGAAACCACAGCTCCCTTTCCACATCCAGGCCCCACACAACTTTCCATGGTTTACCCCAGACGCTTCACCTGCCCTGGTTCATTCCATTGACAGCACGTCGATCCCGGTATACCACATCGTTCCAATTCACTCTATTCCTTGCACGCCTTTCACCCTCCTGCATGTTCAGGCCCCGATCACTCAAAATCTTTTTCACTCCATCTTTCCACCTCCAATTTGGTCTCCCACTTCTCCTCGTTCCCTCCACCTGTGACACATAAATCCTCTTCGTCAATCTTTCCTCACTCATTCTTCCATGTGACCAAACCATTTCAAAACACCCTCTTCTGCTCTCTCAACCACACTCTTTTTATTACCACACATCTCTCCTACCCTATTATTGCATACTCGATCAAACCTCCTCACACCACATATTGTCCTCAAACATCGCATTTCCAGCACATCCACCCTCCAGCGCACAACTCTATCCATAGCCCACGCCTCGCAACCATACAACATTGTTGGAACCACTATTCCTTCAAACATACCCATTTTTGCTTTCCGAGATAATGTTCTCGACTTCCACACATTCTTCAAGGCCCCCAGAATTTTCGCCCCCTCCCCCACCCTATGATCCACTTCCGCTTCCATGGTTCCATCCGCTGCCAGATCCACTCCCAGATATCTAAAACACTTCACTTCCTCCAGTTTTTCTCCACTGTACCTTTCTCTACTGTACCTAATAACCTTGCTCTTATTCACATTTACTCTTAACTTTCTTCTTCCACACACTTTACCAAACTCAGTCACCAGCTTCTGCAGTTTCTCACATGAATCAGCCACCAGCGCTGTATCATCAGCGAACAACAACTGACTCACTTCCCAAGCTCTCTCATCCCCAACAGACTTCATACTTGCCCCTCTTTCCAAAACTCTTGCATTTACCTCCCTAACAACCCCATCCATAAACAAATTAAACAACCATGGAGACATCACACACCCCTGCCGCAAACCTACATTCACTGAGAACCAATCACTTTCCTCTCTTCCTACACGTACACATGCCTTACATCCTCGATAAAAACTTTTCACTGCTTCTAACAACTTTCCTCCCACACCATATATTCTTAATACCTTCCACAGAGCATCTCTATCAACTCTATCATATGCCTTCTCCAGATCCATAAATGCTACATACAAATCCATTTGCTTTTCTAAGTATTTCTCACATACATTCTTCAAAGCAAACACCTGATCCACACATCCTCTACCACTTCTGAAACCACACTGCTCTTCCCCAATCTGATGCTCTGTACATGCCTTCACCCTCTCAATCAATACCCTCCCATATAATTTACCAGGAATACTCAACAAACTTATACCTCTGTAATTTGAGCATTCACTCTTATCCCCTTTGCCTTTGTACAATGGCACTATGCACGCATTCCGCCAATCCTCAGGCACCTCACCATGAGTCATACATACATTAAATAACCTTACCAACCAGTCAACAATACAGTCACCCCCTTTTTTAATAAATTCCACTGCAATACCATCCAAACCTGCTGCCTTGCCGACTTTCATCTTCCGCAAAGCTTTCACTACCTCTTCTCTGTTTACCAAATCATTTTCCCTAACCCTCTCACTTTGCACACCACCTCGACCAAAACACCCTATATCTGCCACTCTATCATCAAACACATTCAACAAACCTTCAAACAAACCTGAATGAGTGTGTTAGTGGTTTTGATGCACGAGACCGGGTTATAGTGATGGGTGATTTGAATGCAAAGGTGAGTAATGTGGCAGTTGAGGGAATAATTGGTATACATGGGGTGTTCAGTGTTGTAAATGGAAATGGTGAAGAGCTTGTAGATTTATGTGCTGAAAAAGGACTGATGATTGGGAATACCTGGTTTAAAAAGCGAGATATACATAAGTATACTTATGTAAGTAGGAGAGATGGCCAGAGAGCGTTATTGGATTGCGTGTTAATTGACAGGCGTGCGAAAGAGAGACTTTTGGATGTTAATGTGCTGAGAGGTGCAACTGGAGGGATGTCTGATCATTATCTTGTGGAGGCTAAGGTGAAGATCTGTATGGGTTTTCAGAAAAGAAGAGTGAATGTTGGGGTGAAGAGGGTGGTGAGAGTAAGTGAGCAGGAGAAGGAGACCTGTGTGAGGAAGTACCAGGAGAGACTGAGTACAGAATGGAAAAAGGTGAGAACAATGGAAGCAAGGGGAGTGGGGGAGGAATGGGATGTATTTAGGGAATCAGTGATGGATTGCGCAAAAGATGCTTGTGGCATGAGAAGAGTGGGAGGTGGGTTGATTAGAAAGGGTAGTGAGTGGTGGGATGAAGAAGTAAGAGTATTAGTGAAAGAGAAGAGAGAGGCATTTGGACGATTTTTGCAGGGAAAAATGCAATTGAGTGGGAGATGTATAAAAGAAAGAGACAGGAGGTCAAGAGAAAGGTGCAAGAGGTGAAAAAAAGGGCAAATGAGAGTTGGGGTGAGAGAGTATCATTAAATTTTAGGGAGAATAAAAAGATGTTCTGGAAGGAGGTAAATAAAGTGCGTAAGACAAGGGAGCAAATGGGAACTTCAGTGAAGGGCGCAAATGGGGAGGTGATAACAAGTAGTGGTGATGTGAGAAGGAGATGGAGTGAGTATATATATATATATATATATATATATATATATATATATATATATATATATATATATATATATATATATATATATATATTTTTGTTTTTCTTTTTTTTTTGCTGTCTCCCGCGTTTGCGAGATAGCGCAAGGAAACAGACGAAAGAAATGGCACAACCCCCCCCCATACACATGTATATACATACGTCCACACACGCAAATATACATACCTACACAGCTTTCCACCTCCAATTTGGTCTCCCTCTTCTCCTCGTTCCCTCCACCTCCGACACATATATCCTCTTGGTCAATCTTTCCTCACTCATTCTCTCCATGTGCCCAAACCACTTCAAAACACCCTCTTCTGCTCTCTCAACCACGCTCTTTTTATTTCCACACATCTCTCTTACCCTTACGTTACTCACTCGATCAAACCACCTCACACCACACATTGTCCTCAAACATCTCATTTCCAGCACATCCATCCTCCTGCGCACAACTCTATCCATAGCCCACGCCTCGCAACCATACAACATTGTTGGAACCACTATTCCTTCAAACATACCCATTTTTGCTTTCCGAGATAATGTTCTCGACTTCCACACATTCTTCAAGGCTCCCAGAATTTTCGCCCCCTCCCCCACCCTATGATCCACTTCCGCTTTCATGGTTCCATCCGCTGCCAGATCCACTCCCAGATATCTAAAACACTTCACTTCCTCCAGTTTTTCTCCATTCAAACTCACCTCCCAATTGACTTGACCCTCAACCCTACTGTACCTAATAACCTTGCTCTTATTCACATTTACTCTTAACTTTCTTCTTTCACACACTTTACCAAACTCAGTCACCAGCTTCTGCAGTTTCTCACATGAATCAGCCACCAGCGCTGTATCATCAGCGAACAACAACTGACTCACTTCCCAAGGTCTCTCATCCCCAACAGACTTCATACTTGCCCCTCTTTCCAAAACTCTTGCATTCACCTCCCTAACAAAACAAATTAAAACAAATTAAACAACCATGGAGACATCACTCACCCCTGCCGCAAACCTACATTCACTGAGAACCAATCACTTTCCTCTCTTCCTACACGTACACATGCCTTACATCCTCGATAAAAACTTTTCACTGCTTCTAACAACTTGCCTCCCACACTATATATTCTTAATACCTTCCACAGAGAATCTCTATCAACTCTATCATATGCCTTCTCCAGATCCATAAATGCTACATACAAATCCATTTGCTTTTCTAAGTATTTCTCACATACATTCTTCAAAGCAAACACCTGATCCACACATCCTCTACCATTTCTGAAACCAACTGCTCTTCCCCAATCTGATGCTCTGTACATGCCTTCACCCTCTCAATCAATACCCTCCCATATAATTTACCAGGAATACTCAACAAACTTATACCTCTGTAATTTGAGCATTCACTCTTATCCCCTTTGCCTTTGTACAATGGCACTATGCACGCATTCCGCCAATCCTCAGGCACCTCACCATGAGTCATACATACATTAAATAACCTTACCAACCAGTCAACAATACAGTCACCCCCTTTTTTATACATGACAGCTACTGTAGAGACTGAGTGTGAACGAGTGTGGCCTTTGTTGCCTTTTCCTAGCGTTACCTCGCGCGCGTGCTGGGGTGAGGGCGTTGTCATTTCATGTGTGGCGGGGTGGCGACGAAAATGAATAAAGGCAGCAAGTATGAATTATGTACATGTGTATTTATGTATTTGTTTGTGTATGTATATATATGTATACGCTGAAATGTATAGGTGTATATATATATATATATATACATATATATATTTTTTTTTTTTCCAAGCTGAATTTTGCCCCTATGTAGTTGTGTGTAGGTAACATATACATTTAAGACTTGCCTAAGAACTGAATGGAAACTAAAACCTGTGCAAGTACTTATAATCAGAGAATTATGAATAAGATGTGGCGCTTATGTATATGTTTTGATTTTATATCTAGTTTGAAAAATTTTGATTGTTGTAAAGATGAAATAGTAAGATATTCATATCTTTGTAAATAACTGTCGAAAGAATAGTCATGAAAACTTGGGAAACAACATTTGTTTGAAAGGCTTTAAGCTTATATTTTACACTTGTCTGAAAGTGGTAAGAAAAATGTTAAAAATCAAATAGATTTTCAGCAGTAGGAATATAATGAATACATGATAAACAAGGAAACACTAATTTGGGGATAGGGGAGAAAGAATACTTCCCACGTATTCCCTGCATGTCGTAGAAGGCGACTAAAAGGGGAGGGAGCGGGTGGCTGGAAATCCTCCCCTCTCGCATTTTTTTTAATTTTCCAAAAGAGGGAACAGAGAAGGGGGCCAGGTAAGGATATTCCCTCAAAGGCCCAGTCCTCTGTTCTCAACGCTACCTCGCTAATGCGGGAAATGGCGAATAGTATGAAAAAAAAAAAAAAAAAAAAAAAAATATATATATATATATATATATATATATATATATATATATATATATATATATATATATAGCAAGAGGTCGCAGTGGTGCGCGTGATCTAGTATAAGCATAAAACCACGGGGAAAATGAAACATGGTAAGTTCCTAAGTGCACTTTCGTGTAATGACCACCAGACCCGAACACCACCAACCCGAAGGCCACCATCCGGCAACGCTTGTTTACCAATGGCGTCTTTAGATACGTCTCTTCCTTATATATCAACAGACTGCTGATATATCCCCTGGGAGAGGGGAGAAAGAATATTTCCCACGTATTCCCTGCGACCAAAAGGGGAGGGAGCGGGGGAGCTGGAAATCCTCCCCTCCTATTTTACTTTTCCAAAAGGAGAAACAGAAACACACATGAAAAATAAAAAAGAGATAACCCTTCACCAGAGGCTATGATTTCTCCGCCAGAATGTAGCACACTGACCCACATTCTATGTTCGCCAAATTTCGGGCTACATTTCACACACACACACACACACACACACACACACACACACACAGAGGAAAAAAAGAAAAAAAAATGTTCTATATAAAAAGTAATTAAATCCACCCCTGTGGGCAGAAGAGGTGTGGCGGGCGGGGGGACATCGTCTCCTGGCCTGAGCCAAGGCATCAACTCGGGTAATCGTGGGAGCCTCAGACCAATGTGGAGGTCCTACGTCGCAGTTAGGAGGACGCAACGCAACGAGCGGGGCCTGGACAGGCCAAAGTACCACCAATGATGACTGTGCCACGTCCAACACACGTACGTAGCCCTTACAACTGCCATCTCTGAATCTATTCAGGTTCGTTCATGAACCAGAAAAAAAAAAAAAAAACTGGCAATAAAAAATACGCGGAATTCGAACAAAAACTTTTTATAAACAAAGGTAAGAGGGACGATCTGGGTCACAGATGGTTCCATTGTAGGGCACCCAGGCACAGGGATGAGGAGGGGAGGGGCCAATCGATTATACCTGAAAATATATAAAGAAGCGGGGAGGGAGAATGACCCATTTAAAGACACGGGTCCCGTGCCAGCGGGTCCTGGCCACAACAGACACTGAAGGAGGAGATGGAAGCAGCCAGCGGGTCCTGGCCACAACAGACACTGAAGGAAGGAGTGGAAGTAGCCAGCGGGTCCTGGCACAACACAGACTGAAGGAAGGGGTGGAAGTAGGCAGCAGGGTCCTGGGCACAACAGACACTGAAGGAAGGGGTGGAAGTGGCCAGCGGGTCCTAGCCACAACAGGGGCTGGAGGCATCCCGGGAACATTAGAGTTTCTCTCATTCTCACACCACTGATCCTGTGGACGTATGTTTGGAGCTGATATTATCTGATGACGTAACCTTGTCTTATTCAGGCATCTCTTTCGTTTTGATGACTTTGCTATTGACCTCACCCTTAAGGATCAGATCAAAGGTCATACTATCATACCCAACGAGCCTTACTGTCTTGCTCAAGTGGTCAGGTCACCTTATCAGTACCATAAACTGGTAATGGTGCAGGATGTCAATACTCTGGTCTACACCATGGCCAAACAAAGGAAATTTTACTGTCTGACAATAAAGCATTTTCACCTAAGATATAGTTATATTGTACGCAATGTAGTCCTTATTTTCACGTTCCCAGATCCTATTAGATATTTGGAAATCACAAAATATTTTTCGATCTCAGGTCTCACATCAGCTCCATAGAAAATAGTCTTTCCCTTTAATATATTCACATTCACTCCATTTCCTCCAAGAATTCAACTGAATCAAGTATTGCTGACGACTTTCGCATGCCCTACAGACACGAATGACCAGGTGACAACCTCCCTAGGCGATCAAACGTCCTGTTCGGAGATGTCTCAACCTCGTCTGTAAACAGTAGGGATACCTGGGGTGTCATTACATCATCCTTGCGCATCCTAAACCTGACTTCGAACTCTGGCATACTCCACTCACTACGAACTCTGGCATACTCCACTCACTACGAACTCTGGCATACTCCACTCACTACGAACTCTGGCATCCTCACTCACTTCGAACTCTGGCATACTCCACTCACTTCGAACTCTGGCATACTCCACTCACTTCGAACTCTGGCATACTCCACTCACTTCGAACTCTGGCATACTCCACTCACTTCGAACTCTGGCATACTCCACTCACTTCGAACTCTGGCATACTCCACTCACTTCGAACTCTGGCATACTCCACTCACTTCGAACTCTGGCATACTCCACTCACTTCGAACGCTGGCATACTCCACTCACTTCGAACGCTGGCATACTCCACTCACCTCGAACTCTGGCATATTCCTCTCACTATGAACTCTGGCATACTCCTCTCACTACGAACTCTGGCATACTCCACTCACTTCGAACTCTGGCATACTCCTCTCACTTCGAACTCTGGCATACTCCACTCACTTCGAACTCTGGCATACTCCTCACTACGAACTCTGGCATACTCCACTCACTTCGAACTCTGGCATACTCCTCACTACGAACTCTGGTATACTCCACTCACTTCGAACTCTGGTATACTCCTCTCACTTCGAACTCTGGCATACTCCTCTCACTACGAACTCTGGCATACTCCACTCACTTCGAACTCTATCACACTCCTCTCATTGAGAACTCGCCGTACATCGTACATGCAACCCAGCCTTTCTAATGGGCCCCATGCTAACACGGCGTGGTATTCAGTTTCGTGGCTACCTCTCTAACTGACTCACTAACTTCTCGAGACGCAATACGTGACCACAGTTTCGACGGGTGCCTCACTCAAGCCGCGGAGGTTGCTGCCGAATGATGGTAGTTGGAGAATACTTGAAATTCCTGACAGTTATGACCGAAATGGCCCTCAGACACGACCTAATGACGAATGTTCCGTTAAAGAAAATTATGATAACGAGAGTAAGGACCTGGGCAATCCATCTCTGGCCTTCGCCACTCGCAAGATCTAAGGGTTCGCGACCGTCCCAGTACATACAATATACACTAACCAAAACCCAAAGAAATGAAGGCTCCAGGATTCTCTAGTATTTAATCCATTACTATGCACGAAAGGAATCAGTGGCATGGCACTTGGCCCGCCCCACAGATCGAGGTATGATAACACACGAGGATATACAGCCAATGACGTGGGAGGCGACGAGAGAAAACCTAGCAAGTGAGAGTGACGACGAGAGAGAGAGAGAGAAAAAAAAAAAAATCTCACCTCGGAAAGAATGAGTGACTACCTGGACGCCGGATTATTGATCGCCCTGAGTCACAACGACCTTACGGAGCCTCGGCCGCTCAAGGTCAAGCAACTCCATCAGCGAATGGCTAGGGGGTTCTCTCTCTCTCTCTCTCTCTCTCTCTCTCTCTCTCTCTCTCTCTCTCTCTCTCTCTCTCTCTCCAATGACTTGCCTCAAGAACATTCTTTGTACTTATATTGTAACCAATTGAGGAAGTCAATGCATATATATATATATATATATATATATATATATATATATATATATATATATATATATGTGTGTGTGTGTGTGTGTGTGTGTGTGTGTGTGTGTGCGCGCGCGCTCAAAAAAGACTGGTGATTGGGAATACCTGGTTTAAAAAGAGATATACATAAGTATACGTATGTTAAGTAGGAGAGATGGCCAGAGAGCATTGTTGGATTACGCGTTAATTGATGGGCGCGTGAAAGAGAGACCTTTCGATGTTAATGTGCTGAAAGGGGCAACTGGAGGGATGTCTGACCATTATCTTGTGAAGGTGAAGGTGAGGATATGTAGAGGTTTTCAGAAAAGAAGAGAGAATGTTGGGGTGAAGAGAGTGGTGAGAGAAAGTGAACTTGGAAAGGATACTTGTGTGAGGAAGTATCAGGAGAGACTGAGTGCAAAATAGAAAAAGGTGAGAGAAAATGACGTAAGGGGAGTGGGGGAGGTATGGGATGTATTAAGGGAAGCAGTGTCTGTGTGTGTATATATATGTATACGTTGAGGTGTATGTATATACATGTGTGTGCGGGTGGGTTGGGCCATTCTTTCTTCTGTTTCCTTGCACTACCTCGCTGACGCGGGAGACATAGACAAAGTATAATAAATATATGTATATATATATGTATATATATATATATATATATATATATATATATATATATATATATATATATATATATATATATATATATATATATAAGTGATTCCCTGATGGCAGTTGGCGTCCATACTGCTATTTAGTTACCCTATTCGTATATGGACATTCTTTCCTCTCTAATTTTGTCTTCCGTATTTGCTCGCCGTTTCCCACCTTCGCGAGGTAGAGCCAGGAGCAGGAGTTGGCCGCATCCACCGTCTAGCTTTCATTCATAATACACGGAGACCAGAGCTCACCATCCACAGCTGAGCTCCACAGATCATCCCGTGGATCAAAGTGCTTCCCACCCCGTGGCTCAACACCAGTGGCAGCAGCTTCATACCACCTGAACCCGTGTCTCCCAGGAACAAAGCCCGCTGAGCTCATTCTTCTATTCCTTGTAAGATTTACAGTACTGTAATTATCATCATCATTATCATTTTCTTTTTCATAAATATTCGCCATTTTCTGCGTTAGCGAGGTAGCGTTAAGAACAGAGGACTGAGCCTTAGAGGGAGTATCCTCACTTAGCCCCCTTCTCTGTTCCTTCTTTTGGAAAATAAAGAAAACGAGAGGGGAGGATTTCCAGCCCCCCGCTCCCTCCCCTTTTAGTTGCCTTTTACGACACGCAGGGAATACGTGGGAAGTATTCTTTCTCCCCTATCCCCAGGGATATTATTATTATTATTATCATCATCATCATTATTACTGTTATCATTATTATTATCATTATCATTATTATCTTTATTATCATTATTATTATTATTATTATTATTATTATTATTATTATCATTATTATTAATATTATTATTATTATTATCATTATTTTCATCCACATCTTATCACACAATCAACCGGGTTTTCGAACCCGTGTCAACTCGACCCAAATCTCGAGTCTCTTCGTCTCGTGATTATGTTCATTTTGCCTCATCACATCCACGTCAACTCTACCCCTCACACCCAGGTCAACCCTGGCGTTCTGCTCACAGCTCATCATTCATGTTCGTTCTCACAAGAAAAAGGAAAACAGACTAAACATTTTCAATAAGTTTTAACTCGCTCTTTTTTTTAAATTCTTACCTAAAGAACGATGTATTTGAGGAACAATTTACACCCACAAGGCGCCCCCTGCACTAGGCCCTGACCCGGGAGCTAGCTAAATAATGTGAAAAAATATATGGTTGAATTAGTCGAAAAAAGAAAAAAAAAAGAGAAAAAGCAAAAATAACAATCGTTCAGGAGATGTGTGTGTGTGTACTCCCTGCTCGCTCCAATCGAGATCACGTGACCGGCCGGTGATCAGCGCTGGTGTGGCGTTACATACTCGCCCGGCGAACTGGTAGCGCTGCTCTGTGTGTGTGTGTGTGTGTGTGTGTGTGTGTGTGTGTGTGGGGGGGGGGGGGGGGGGGGGCGGCGCAACCTCATCATATGCTTGCCTCCGCCACTAATGTTATACGTTGTCTCTCTCTCTCTCTATACGCACGCAGCTTCCACTGTTGTCATAATGGTAAGCGTACGTACGTTCACATACGCAAGTAAACTGCGAACGAGAATGTGGCAAGTGCGGACAGCATGCAAGGGGTGTAAGAGGCCCTACGATTGTAGAGAATGTACGAGACATGGGTAGCCCACGGGTGTCGAACTCCCTACCTAATAAAGTGTACGACGAGGGCATCATACACATACACACATACACACACACACACACACACCAGGTAGTACCATCTCAAGCGACGGAGGACTGACGCCTTGGGTACGACACGACGACCGCTGAACACGACGATACGACCCAAAGCTACGACGGTACGATCACTTTGCTTACAACTGATGGCGTGACGTAACTCTCACGGGTTCAGGTCACAGGCCGCCTCGCCCTTGTATCCGAGAGGTCGTTCCAACGTGCTCAAGGGTTCGCGCCGATGTACGTTAGGGGGTCGTAGCCGATCGTCCTCAAGCGTCGCGCCGACGTGTTCGTGGTCGTACCGACAGGCTCAGGTAATCAAGGGTATCCCCTGACTGACCGTCTTTGGAATATACGACAAATATTGCGAAGACCGGGGTTCTGGATGACCAAACCCGAGATGGTAAAATGAGATGTGGCTCAAGAACTGTAGCTTTTTGGGGCCTCTGGTAACGTCTGTCTGTCTGTCAACGAACTTCAACGCAACTGCGAATGACGTTAGCAAAGTTCCGACGAGGAGGGAGGTTGGGGGGAACCTCATACATGATTTCGTCATCAAGTTGATGGACAGCACTGAACGAAAAAAAAAAAAATGAAATAATCGCCGGATTTACGAATATCCCACGAGATCATCCATAAGATTTGGGGTGTATATCCCATGGGGATTAATCCCACTAATATATCACTCACAGGAATCATAAAATAATATCTTCTGGATACAAGTGAAGATTTAAATTGAGTTGGTAGTGCATCGAAAACAGATGGAAATAGACACAGCGGAGAGGCAATCACCCTCGGTAATAAATAACCGCCCGCCCCCCACTGGCAGAGCCTCGTAACCTATAAACATTTCAATCACATTAAACAAGAAACTCGTGGAATAATACATTCTAATCAGATAAAACGATAAACTTGTGGATTCATAACATCTTAATCAGACAAAACAATAAACTCGTGGATTTATAACATCTTAATCAGACAAAACAATAAACTTGTGGATTTATCTTCTTTCAACAAATTTCTTGATTTACCAGAAGCTTGGTGAACGAACGGATCCAAGTTCGAGAGATGAAACGGATCAAATAACAAGGTTTCGAAATGCTGTCGGTTGGAAGACGAGGCTTGGCTGAGCGACTCGCTTAACTCCGGGTTGATGATCAGCGTCCACCACATGCGACGAGGGACGCCAGGACCCGACTGCCTATACATGCTCCTCCAGATCATTGCAGAGCATCAATATGATCTAGACTTGGCCATCTGTCCATCTAGGGCGTCGGTGATAACCGTACGGGATCGGATATTCCCAGTACAATAGCATTCAGAGCCGAATACATTATTCGTTTTACAGATATAGAGAGATTCAGTATACGGGTATACGGATATTCGTGTGTCAGGGTATGCTGTACGGATATTCGTGTGCGGGTATAATGTGCGGGTATTCGCGTTCTGGTTTACTGATATTCGGATGCGGATATACTTTACGGATATTCGTGTTCTGGTTCACTGATATTCAGATGCGGGTATACTCTACGGATATTCGTGTTGATAACGACGGAGGGAGTGAAATGAGAGTAAGCGTGTCCGTAGATATTCTGCAGCACAGAAAACCTCAAGTCGCCTGTATTTTACGAACCTAAAATGTCAAATTCCAAGTTACTCTCTCTCTCTCTCTCTCTCTCTCTCTCTCTCTCTCTCTCTCTCTCTCTCTCTCCTCTAACACACACACACACACACACATAGAACTAACAGATGAAGCTGGGGCAAGCTGAAGTATGGTGTGGGTCCTAAAACATTCGATTTCCATCATCGTCAAAATACATCAAGTAAAACAACGTGCAAGGAGGCAGCAACGGGGTCAGTGGCCCACCTCCACGAAGATGTGTCGATGGAAAATCAACAGTAGGCTACGTGTTCTACAGACGCCCCAGCTGTTATGAAAATGTTCATCGTATAAATTGTATGTTCTACAGCCGTTCTAGCTGTTTTGAAAATGTTCATCGTATAAATTGTATGTTCTACAGCCGTTCTAGCTATAATGAATATGTTCATCGTATAAATTGTATGTTCTACAGACGTTCTAGCTGTAATGGAAATGTTCATCGTATAAATTGTATGTTCTACAGACGTTCTAGCTGTTTTGAAAATGTTCATCGTATGAATTGTATGTTCTAAACGTCCTGTTATGAAAATGTTCATCATACAAATTATATGTTCTACGAACGTTCTAGCTGTTTTGAAGATGTTCATCGTATAAATTGTATGTTCTACAGACGTTCTAGCTGTTTCGAAAATGTTCATCGTATAAACTGTAAAGTGTGTGGACAGAGGTACAGACAAATACTAGAACACTCTCTCAATGTGTGAGGAAAGTGTACTCACTTTAAGCCCTGACGACACTGGACTGGGCAAAGTCTACGGCACAACACACCACCTTACTGTTGATTGTGGAGATTGCATCCTGCTGTCGCATCAAGGAAGGGCGTTTACAGATGAAATACCGCTACCTTGTGTCACGGACAAACTTAGTGTAACATCTGATGTCATCCATCACCTCCCCACTAGGGTCAGACGAAGACTCTTTCTAACCTCTGGTTATCCTTCTGCGCTACCGCTCACAGGATGAACAAGGAGTGGTACACAACGAATCAGGAAGTTCGCATCGCGCTGTACGTTGAGGCAATGCTATCAAGTCCATATTCACCCGCTCATAACGTACCAATGGCAAACTTACAGGCCTCCTTACCCTCTGAGTGATAAAGTCTTTTGAAAGCCATTGCTGTCACCACAGCAGCTCGGGATGTGTGAGGCGAGGCCGCCACACTCCTGCCTGGGTGTGGAGGCTTCCTGTCACCTACTTGGGCGTGACCTTGGGCGTGACCTTGGGCGTGACAAGGTCAGATTCTCTCTCAGCCGCTTGGGGAATAATCACAGCGACAGTGAGGGGTCAACAAAACTGGACCCTATCTGAACCACTGCGGGACATCTAAGGCTGCAAATGCCCTTCCTCACCAGCCGTAGTGTGTGATCAAGGATAACCTTTCCCACAGACACTCTTCCTCAGTAGCTCTTTAAGAGACCCTCCCTAAGGGCGTGCATGCGTGAGAGCTTACAAGGCTATGTATATACTTTTCAACTTTCCAGTATGACTCTTGAAGTACGATGGCCTTACCAAGTCGTGTTCGGGAGGTCGTACCGTCGTGCTCAACGAACTCTGGACTGATTGCTATTCCGCTGACTGGACCGACGTAAGAACGATGCTAAGCTTTTTAACCTTCACTGGATGTCGGTAAGGCTATAGACCTCATCTCAGCTGTACTCTGGTGTAAGTAGGACTCAAAACCATGTGAGTATTTGACTCCTGCAAGCTGTGGGTTTCTACATGTCATAGGAATTATGAAGCCAGTGGGTAATGTTCGGGAAAATATATGATCACTGCGAAAGACATATTTGTCCCGCGCAAACTATTTGTTTCCATTACGCTACTTTTGCAGCGAATTTACGGACGGTATGGAATACAGGATGTTGGAAATATATAGAAAAAAAAATAAATGATGGGAGAACGTACATTATTATGGAACTGAGTTTCCACTGAAAAGTACACCCGTGGGAGTCATGGGAGAGAGAGGGAGCTACTGGCGGCTATACTGAAGTGCATGGAAACTGTTGAGTGAAAACAGTCAAACCGATCAAACATTACCTTAACCCCTGAGCGGGAAGCACCGTGTCCCAGCCTCCTGACCCTAGCCCACGTTAGCGTTATCTAGAGCTGGGTGATGATTCAGAGCAATGAACTGTGAAGGTTTGGTGAAACTGGCTCACACGTACAGGTCTCACTTCTGCTATATGGCAGAACATCCCGTTCGCGTAATTCGTCTGTTTTCAACGAACCAACAACCACTTAGTATTTTGCTCAGCGTGATGTATATGTGTGTGTGTGTGTGTGTGTGTGTTTGAACTCTCTCTCTCTCTGAATGTATGAACCAGTGTGTCACTATATGTCCCGGCCGCCTCTATGAAAACAATAGTTTGTACTGGGAAGAGAATGAGTATCAGTCTGTACTTCTGTACTCGTCAGTACTAAGTGGGTGGAAGGCTTTTGAGAGGGATTTTATCAGGGGGGTATACAAAGTTTCTTTCGGGTCCCCCTTCCCTCCTCCATCAGTCATCCAGTTTTTATCCACTAAAGTTTTATGCCTTGAGCTGTCAGGTATTAGAGGCCTTACGCTCCTAAACTACTTCCATGAATCAATACGAATAAAACAAAAGAGGATCAGAGCGAAGAAAGCACTTTTGATCGGAACATCTTTGTTTACGCTACACTACAGATAAGGAGAAAGAATTCGCACTGAAACATCCTTTTATATTGCAATGCAAACATTTTCTGAGATCCCAGGAAATTCCCGGGTCCCCTTTTTCGACCCCCGGGCCCGGGAACGATGTACCCCATACACCACCCCTCTCTCACTGGCTGTGAGTGGGTGACCAGCTCTCACTGTGAAAGGTACGAATGTCTGCAAGCCAGCCGTGCCTTCTTTTGCATATGGCCTGAGTTCCAGTCACGACCAAAATTTTTTTTTTCGAAGCCAAGCCATAAATGAAATAAGAGCAAAATAGACTGAAAAGTGGAGAAAAGAAGAAGAATACTTTTCTAAGACTTTTAGGAAAGTGAAAAACCTGCTTTTAAAAATGATCAGGCAAAGCGTCCCAAAGTTTAGCGGTGTAGGGAAAGAAACAAGCATCACAAAGATCCATCCCTGAGCTGCCAACAGTCACACAGTAATCATGTGATGTGCTGTGGTGACTTGCCGAGTATTACGTGGTCTGCATAATGGCAGGGGTACACCAACAGCCAATTGTGTGTGCGACGGGCGGCAGAGTGATGAAGCATGTGAGTCGTGCATGTTTGTGAGTTGTGACTAAGTAAGCAACGGTAGCTATGTGTATGTTTGTGTGTGCCGCGTGGCAGCACAGCTGAGTTTGTGAGACACATACATATCCCAGCTTGGTGGTGAACCACATGTTGACTTCAGAGAGCTGCAATGGCGTGTATGCTACTGTCTACTTTTCTTGTGAGTGCAACTCACAGACACAGTTTCAGTCTTAGTTCATGTCATAGAACAAAATGACATTCTGTAACACTGTATTTCTTCCTGAGCTTTAAACATAAACGATGATACAGTGTTTAATTTCGTATTACTGTAGTCGAGATGGTCGAGAGAGATGTTTAAACCTTCTACGCTCGCCATCACCAAAAGCAAAACATGAACTTGCTATATACATTTCATTCACACCATCACAAAGATCTTTTGTATAACTGAACAAGTAAAGAACGTTAAGCTAACAAAAACATGCAACAACCAGCCTCGGCTCCAGTGAGTCAAGGCTTCGTTGTCAAGTGTGGAGTCGGTGGGAACCAACAAACCAAAGCAACCATTAAGTGTAAACATCACTCAGAGGCCATTAGTCTTACCTCGGAGGAGAGCGTGAGGACAGGCCGACTGGACTGGACGAAGAGGCATGGTAGAAGTTTGAGCAGTGACAACACGACCCTAGAAGCACAACCCTTGGGTTTAAAGGCCTGGGATTTTAATCTGTCCCTTCAGGGTTAGGTCAGAGGGTCATGCTTATAATATATGCTCAAAAGGGTTAATGCTCTACGCGCGACGGGAGTCGAGGCGCCGCTGGCAGGCAGGCAGGCTGGTTGGCTGGCTGGCTCGAGTTACATAGCACCTCATTCCATCATGGCGATTCAGGTTAGGCTTAGTGCGTGTACACAGATGTAAATGGATTACACGCTGCCAAGTCAGTTATACGATTTATATAGCCTTTTTATCCCCCTTGGCCACCTAGAAATGTCAGGACTTAAGTAAGGAAGTGTCCACTATCTTCAAGGCCACGAGTATATTATTCAGCAGCTTGCAAGAGAAAGTATACATGGACGCCTATGGCCTCTTTCTCGCACAAATTTATCCCTGATAGCCTCTTTATTAATGATACCCTCAAGGTTCATGGTAACATTACCCCCAAACCTGAAACCCCCATCCAACCCCGCCTTCCGTTTTTCTTAAGCGTTCCTCCCTTCCCCCTCCCACCTCTTCGTTTCGCGACCACAACTCTGTGTTCTCAAGAAATAATACGAAGGCTTCTTTTGCCCGACTGTCAGGACAATGTGTACTGTGCCATCATATCCCGGGGATTGGGGCTGCTGAGTCTGAAGCGTGGCGCTACATGTGCTCCCACCCAAGTGTAAGCCAAGTATTAACATGGACACTAATAATAACGAACTAGTAAATCACACAGAAGTCATGAGGCCTTATGGCTCGTCTAAGTCTGCCTCTATCTGGCTTGATTCAACTCCCTTTCTCTTATCGGACAGGAACTCTTGCGTTGCTATTGTCACCGAAATGGTTTGGGCTACTCTACGCCACATGAAGTCCCAGATTCTCGATTACTTGTTTTATATCTTATTGTTGCATGCAAAAAAAAAAAAAAAAATACGTCTATTTTCTGGTAACATCAGAAAAGTTGAGTAGCCTCCGTATTGCGATCAAGTGCGGCAGTAGCGGTATATAATCCGTTCTGGGTTAAGTTATCATGATTGGGCATCTTCTGTCGCTCTACCTTTCCTTCACTTTTCTGTTCTGACGGTACTACACCTGTCTCTCCCGTAGACAAAGCAACTCTCTTTGGTTCCCGTTTCTCCTCCAACTCAATCTTGGATGACTCTAACATTCCTTCACCCCCTGATGCTCCTCTTTCCAGTCCTATGCCTCTTCCCGTAATCTCTTATCGGACTGTCCGAGAAGCACTCCTTTCTCCGGACACAAGCAAGGCTTATGGTCATGATGGCATCCATCCCCGTGTACGGGAAGAGTGTGCCTCTGAACTTACACCTGTGCTTGCTCGTCTTTTCCATTTCTGTTAAAAAACCAAAACTTTTCCCTCTCCGTGGATACATGCATTGATATATCCCATCCCTAAGAAGGGTGACCTTTCTGACCCCTCTAACTATCGTCCTATTGCTTTGACAGCTACCATTTCTAAAGTCTTAGAATCCCTCCTCAACTCCCTTATCTTTAAACACCTTGAAAATCAGTCTTCTCCCTGATCACCAGTATGGCTTCCGTAAGACGAGATCCACTGGTGATATTCTTTCCTATCTCACTAATATCTGGTCATCATCCCTGAAAGATTTTGGGGAATCATGTGTAGTTGTTCTTGACATATCCAAAGCTTATGACAGGGTGTGACAACGGGGGTCTCATCTCTAAGGTCATCTCTTTCGGCTTACCTCCTTCATATCAAGCTTCCTCTCCGGCTGATCTATCTCTGTGGTTGCTGATGGATCAGCCTTCCCCCTTTTCTCCAACAGCGGTGTCCCTCAAGATTCTGTCCAGTCCCCTACACTTTTTCTCCTTTTCTCCAACGAAATCCTCTCCTCCACAAATAATCTAATGCACTCATAAGCTAACGACTCAACACTGCATTCATCCACATTCTTCAATTCTGCTCCTACTCTTACTTGATCTGCATCTCGTCTTGACATAGCCACGTCAATAAAACCAGACTTGAACAGGATATCTCAGTGGGGTAGACAAAATCTTGTTAAGTTTAATGCCTCGAGAACCCAGTCTCCACACGTAATCTCTCTATCGAAAGCTCCTCACAACTCTCGTCTATCCTTTGATGGTTTCGTAATTCCGCCTCTTGACTCAATGAACATACTTAGTATTACTGTTACATCCACTCTTTCTTGGAAACCCCACATTACAGGAATAGCTAGCTAAGTCTGCCTCTAAGAAACTGGGTGTCCTGTTTTGATGTCGAAACTTCTTTTCGTCTGAACAGTTGCTCCATTTACACAAGGGATAGATTCGTCCTTGTTTGGAGTGCTGTTTTCACATTTGGTGTGGTTCTAGCTCTGCATCCTTACTTGACATAGTTGAGTCGAAAGCGGTTCGACTTTAACTGCCCCAAGCTAACTTCCAAATTTGATCCTCTTGCCCACACCACTAGCTAGACCACGCAACACTCGGCAAGCTGCTGCGTCACATGATTACTGTGTGGCCATCGGCATCTCAAGGGTGGGCCGTTTTGACAACTGCTTTCCCCTCAAGTCTAAGCTTTGGAACTCTCTACCTTCTCATGTCTTTCCCAGTAACCATGACCTAGCACATTTTGAAATACAGCTTTTCCACTTCCTCCAAAATTCGTAAATCATATCCCTTACCTTTCCTTTTTCCGTTTCATATTTCTCTCTTATTTCAATTAATGACCGGCCTCAACAGATGTGAACTTTTGTCTATGACTGGAGCCTTCATCATAAAATAAAATCACTTGCTGACTGAGCCAGCATATGATCTCGCTCCCAAAGTGAGCTAGGATACGATTCCACTGCCGAGATAAGGTAGGATACGATTGCACTAGAAAGGTGGGCTAGGATACGAGTGCACTACCTCGATGGGCTAGGATACGATTACCCTACTGTACTTCGCTAGGATATGATTACATTACCAAGGTGAGCGATGATACTCTAACATTACAAGGTGAACTGGGATATAGGTGCGTTACCAAGATCAACTGGGATACGATTACACGACTCGGGTAAGCTAGGATACAATTACACTACCACGGTGTGTACCAATGTTCCTGGAAATTACCACTAGGATAAGCTAGGATACGATTACACTCTACCATGGTGTGTACCAATGTTCCTGTAAATTACCACTAGGGTAAGTTGGGATACGATTACATTACCATGGTGTATACCAATGTTCCTGAAAATTATCACCAGGGTAAGCTAGGATACGATTACACTACCATGGTGTGTACCAATGTTCCTGAAAACTTCCACTAGGCTAAGCTAGGATACGATTACACTACCATGGTGAGTACCAATGTTCCTGAAAAATTACAGTCAAATTCGCAGATCTGAAGAACAATGACTGTGCTCCGACTGACTGTCACTCACACTCAGCCAATTTTGGACAAAGCAAATGCCGAAATATCCTTTTTGTCCGAATCGGTGCTGCGAATCCTCATGCCTTGTTTAACTACACATGTGCGCGTGAGGCTCTGCCTTCCCTCTCGTCTGTGCTTCTTATACAATCAAAACTCAAGTAGCAGACTCTTGTGCTACAGATGATCTCCGTTGAGCAGTAACGAAAGCATCTGACCGCATCAACCATCTCATTAATACAATGTCACAACAAAATTTGTTGGTATACAGGCAGGGAATAAGTCTTTGTATATGTTGATAAACTATACGTAAGTGTTTTTGATCATCTCAAGTTACATCAATCTGTCATCTACATCCAGTCATCCCACTTGATCATGAATAAGGCAATTCATATTGCGGTGGAGCCGCAATAACTTTCGAGGTGGTAAACTGGTCACCGTACAAAGGGAAAACAAAACTGCATGTCTAGTCTACATCCTGGTGTTACGCGATGTAGTCCAGAGCCCTGGTATTCCTTGACATAGTAAAGCAAGTACAGACCTGAGGAGCAGACGCGGGGATATATTTACCAAGCCAGCCACGTGACTCCTCAACCTCCTAGATAAACAAACGAAGCCTTGCGTAACATCCAACAACCTTCCTGCTGCGTCATCTGGGTCAACCAACAGCAAACCATATACGCGCCTGATCAAGTGCTTCTCCGTACGCCACGAACGCACGTATGGGGCACCCTCATGTATGTAGAGAATTTGGTTATTGTTCAAATCATTAAGTATTAACGTAGACGAAAATTACATCAATCGATCTGCTTACTAAATAATGTTAGCTGAAATGTAGCATGAACCAATAAACAACTCGAGAGCAGGTCGGGCATGAACGATGACGGAGACTGTAAGGTTGAATGAATAAAAAATAAATGAATATATAAAAACGTATACAAAAAAAAAAAAACTTCATTAGACCAACACTAACTAACCTGACTTTCAGTATTGCAGCAATGTTAATGTCTGACTTTTCTCTTGTGATGGTAGCTGGACTAAGATAAGGGTCAGGAAACGGGTAAACAACAAGTAGTGCTTAAATGGGCCAGTACATAGGTGCTATGATTCACGGCGAGGTGCTGGAGGAACGTTGAGGTTGAGGGCACGGTCATACGTGTGTGTGTGTGTGTGTGTGTGTGTGTGCTAACAGTGAACGGCCAAGCAAGGCTATAGCCTCAGGCCCGCCCGGCAAAACTTCCCAGTATACCAACACCTACAAGCCCTGTTCTTCCTTACAACGCTACACATGTACATACAGCGACCCAAAAAATTATATGATCAGAAAAAAAGGAAATGGACGACATTCAGGTTCTGGATGTTCACACACTTTACCAGATGGAAACCTGAAATGTGAGCATCTGAAAGTTTTCATTTTTTCTCAAAAGAAGATTCTCGAATAAAAGTATATATATATATATATATATATATATATATATATATATATATATATATATATATATATATATATATATATATATATCCCTGGGGATAGGGAAGAAAGAATACTTCCCACGCATTCCCCGCGTGTCGCAGATGGCGACTAAAAGGGGCGTCAGCGGGGAGCTAGAAACACTCCCCGCTTTGTATTTAACATTCTAAACGGGGAAACAAAAGAAGGAGTCATGCGGGGAGTGCTCATCTTCCTCGAAGGCTCAGACTGGGGTGTCTAAATATGTGTGGATGTAACCAAGATGAGAAAAGAAGAGAGATAACTAGTATGTTTGAGGAAAGGAACCTGGATATTTTGGCTCTGAGTGAAACGAAGCTCAAGGGTAAAGGGGAAGAGTAGTTTGGGAATGTCTTGGGTGTAAAGTCAGGGGTTGGTGAGAGGACAAGAGCAAAGGAAAGAGTAGCACTACTCCTGAAGCACGAGTTGTGGGAGTATGTGATAGTGTGTAAGAAAGTAAACTCTAGATTCATATGGGTAAAACTGAGAGAGGATGGAGAGAGATGGGTAATTATTGGTGCCTAGTTTTGGGTGCAGCTGAGTGAGTGTGTTAGCAGTTCTGATGCACGAGACCGTGTTATAGTGATGGGTGATTTGAATGCAAAGGTGAGTAATGTGGCAGTTAAGGGTATAATTGGTGTACATGGGGTGTTCAGTGTTGTAAATGGAAATGGTGAAGAGCTTGTAGATTTGTGTGCTGAAAAAGGACTGGTGATCGGGAATACCTGGTTTGAAATGAGAGATATACATAAGTATACGTATGTAAGTAGGAGAGATGGCCAGAGAGCGTTACTGAATTACGTGTTAATTGATAGGCGCCTGAAAGAGACTTTTCGATGTTAATGCGCTGACAGGGGCATTTTATTGTTAAACCATCTATTTTTTTCAGTTTCACCACGTAATGTCAAAAATTGGTATAGTTCACAGTGTCAGAATGCCTGCATAGATTTATAATCTTATGTAATGCAATCTTTAAAAATTTCATTGGATGTGTGACCATAATCTTGTGGAGGCGAAAGTGAAAATGTGTAGAGGTTTTCAGAAAAGAAGAGAGATTGTTGGGGTGAAAAGAGTGGTGAGAGTAAGTGAGATTGGAAAGGAGGCTTGTGTAAGGAAGTAACGGGAGAGATTGAGTGCAGAATGGCAAAAGGTGAGAGCAAATGACGTAAGGGGAGTAGGGGAGGAATGGGATGTATTTTGGGAAGCAGTGATGGCTTGCGCAAAAGATGCTTGCGGCATAAGAAAGGTGGGAGGTGGGCAGATTAGAAAGGGTAGTGAGTGGTGGGATGAAGAAGTAAGATTGTTAGTGAAAGAGAAGATAGAGCCGTTTGGACGATTTTTGCAGGAAAGCAGTACAAAGGACCATTAGATGTACAAAAGAAAGAGGCAGGAGGTCAAGTGAAAGGTGCAAGAGATGAAAGAGGGCAAATGAGAGTTGTGGTGAGGGAGTATCATCAAATTTTAGGGAGAATAAAAAGATGTTTTGGAAGAGGTAAATAAAGTGCGTAAGACAAGAGAACAAATGGGAACATCGGTGAAGGGGGCTAATGGAGAGGTAATAACAAGTAGTGGTGAAGTGAGAAGGAGATGGAGTGAGTATTTTGAAGGTTTGTTGAATGTCTTTGATGATAGAGTGGCGGATAGATATAGGGTGCTTTGGTCGAGGAGGTGTGCGAAGTGATAGGGTCAGGGAGAATGGTTTGGTAAACAGAGAAGAGGTAGCGAAAGCTTTGCGGAAGATGAAAGCTGGCAAGGAGGCGGGTTTGGATGGTATTGCAGTGGAATTTATTTAAAATGGGGTGACTGTGTTGTTGGCTGGTTGGTAAGGATATCCAATGTATGTATGGTTCATGGTGAAATGCCTGAGGATGGGCAGAATGCATGCATAGTGCCATTCTACAAAAGCAAAGGGGATAAAGGTGAGTGTTCAAATTACACGGGTATAAGTTTGTTGAGTATTCCTGGGAAATTATGAGAGGGTATTGATTGAGAGGGTAAAGGCATGTACAGAACATCAGAATGGGGAAGAACAGTGTGGTTTCAGAAGTGGCAGAGGATGTGTGTATCAGGTGCTTGCTTTAAAGAATGTATGTGAGAAATACTTAGAAAAACAAATGGATTTGTATGTAGTATTTATGGATCTGGAGAAGGCATATGATAAGGTTGATAGAGATGCTTTGTGGAAGGCATTAAGAGTATATGGTGTGGGGGGTGAGTTGCTGGAAGCAGTGAAAAGTTTTTACCATGGATGTAAGGTATGTGTAGGAGTAGGAAGAAAGGAAAGTAATTGGTTCCCAGGGATGCGTGATGTCTCCATGGTTGTTTGATTTGTTTATGGATGGGGTGGTTAGGGAAGTGAATGCAAGACTTTTGCAGAGAGGGGCAAGTTTGCAGTCTGTTCTGGATGAGAGGGCTTTGGAAGTGAGTCATCTGTTGTTGGCTGATGATACAGCGCTGGTGGCTAATTCGGTGAGAAACTGCAGAAGTTGGTGACTGAGTTTGGTAAAGTGTGTGAAAAAAGAGAGGGGAGAGTAAATGTGAATAAGAGTAAGGTTATTCAGTTCAGTAAGGTTGAGGGACAAGTTAATTGGGAGATAAGTTTGAATGGAGAAAAACTGAAGGAAGTGAAGTGTTTTAGATATCTGGGAGTGGATTTAGCAGTGGATGGAACCATGGAATCGGAAGTGAGTCACAGGGTGGGGGAGGGGGCGAAGGTTCTGGGAGCGTTGAAGAATGCGTGGAAGGCAAGAACGTTATCTCGGAGAGTAAAAATGGGTATGTTTGAAGGAATAGTGGTTCCAACAATATGATATGGTTGCGAGGCATGGGCTATTGATAGGGTTGTGCGGAGGAGGGTGGATGTGTTGGAAATGAAACGTTTGAGGACAATATGTGGTGTAAGGTGGATTGATCGATGTGTGGTAATAAAAGGGTGGTTGAGAGAGCAGAAGAGGGTGTATTGAAATGGTTTGGTCACATGGAGAGAATGAGTGAGGAAAGATTGACAAGGGGATATATGTGTCAGAGGTAGAGGGAAAAAGGAGAAGTGGGAGACCAAATTGGAGGTGGAAGGATAGAGTGAAAAAGATTTTGAGCGATTGGGGCCTGAACATACAAGTGGGTGAAAGGCGTGCAAGGAACAGGGTGAATTGGAACAATATGGTATACCGGGGAGGACGTGCTATCAATGAATTGAACCAGGGCATATGAAGCGTCTGGGACAAACCATGGAAAGTCTTGTGGGGCCTGGATGTGGAAGGGAGCTGTGGTTTCGGTGCATTACACAAAGCTAGAGAATGAGTGTGAACGAATGTGGTCTTTGTTGTCTTTTCCTTGCACTACCTTGCTCGCGCGCGGGGGAAGGGGTATGCTATTTTATGTGTGAGGGGTGGCAACGAGAATGGAAGAAGGTAGCAAGTATGAATATGTACACCTGTATGTATGTATATGTCTGTGAATGTATATGTATCTATACGTTGAAATGTATGGATATGTGTATATGCGTATATGTAGATACATGTGTATGTGGGTGGGTTGGGCCATTCTTTTCATCTGCTTCCTCGCGCTACCTAGCTAACGCGGGAGACAGCGACTAAGCATAATGATAATATAGGAACGATATATATATATATATATATATATATATATATATATATGTATATATATATATATATATATATATATATATATTATCCCTGGGGATAGGGGAGAAAGAATACTTCCCACGTATTCCCTGCGTACCCTGGGGGATAGGGGAGAAAGAATACTTCCCACGTATCCCTGCGTGGTCGTAGAAGGCGACTAAAAGTGGAGGGAGCGGGGGGCTGGAAATCCTCCCCTCTCTTTTTTTTTTCAATTTCCAAAAGAAGGAACAGTGAAGGGGGCCAGGTGAGGATATTCCCTCAGAGGCCCAGTCCTCTGTTCTTAACACTACCTCGCTAACGCGGGAAATGGTGAATAGTATGAAAAAAAAAAAAAAAAAATATATATATATATATATATATATATATATATATATATATATGGATTTGTATTTAGCATTTATGGATCTGGAGAAGGCATATGATAGAGTTGATAGAGGTGCTCTGTGGAAGGTACTAAGAATATATGGTGTGGGAGGCAAGTTGTTAGAGGCAGTGAAAAGTTTTTATCGAGGATGTAACGCATGTGTACGTGTAGGAAGAGAGGAAAGTGATTGGTTCTCAGTGAATGAAGGTTTGCGGCAGGGGTGTGTGATGTCTCCATGGTTGTTTAATTTGTTTATGGATGGGGTTGTTAGGGAGGTAAATGCAAGAGTTTTGGAAAGAGGGGCAAGTATGAAGTCTGTTGTGGATGAGAGAGATTGGGAAGTGAGTCAGTTGTTGTTCGCTGATGATACAGCGCTGGTGGCTGATTCATATGAGAAACTGCAGAAGCTGGTGACTGAGTTTGGTAAAGTGTGTGAAAGAAGAAACTTAAGAGTAAATGTGAATAAGAGCAAGGTTATTAGGTACAGTAGGGTTGAGGGTCAAGTCAATTGGGAGGCAAGTTTGAATGGAGAAAAACTGGAGGAAGTAAAGTGTTTTAGATATCTGGGAGTGGATCTGGCAGCGGATGGAACCATGGAAGCGGAAGTGAATCATAGGGTGGGGGAGGGGGCGAAAATCCTGGGAGCATTGAAGAATGTGTGGAAGTCGAGAACATTATCTCGGAAAGCAAAAATGGGTATGTTTGAAGGAATAGTGGTTCCAACAATGTTGTATGGATGCGAGGCGTGGGCTATGGATAGAGTTGTGCGCAGGAGGGTGGATGTGCTGGAAATGAGATGTTTGAGGACAATGTGTGGTGTGAGGTGGTTTGATCGAGTAAGTAATGTAAGGGTAAGAGAGATGTGTGGAAATAAAAAGAGCGTGGTTGAGAGAGCAGAAGAGGGTGTTTTGAAATGGTTTGGGTACATGGAGAGAATGAGTGAGGAAAGATTGACCAAGAGGATATATGTGTCGGAGGTGGAGGGAACGAGGAGAAGTGGGAGACCAAATTGGAGGTGGAAAGATGGAGTGAAAAAGATTTTGAGTGATTGGGGCCTGAACATGCAGGAGGGTGAAAGGTGGGCAAGGAATAGAGTGAATTGGATCGATGTGGTATACCGGGGTTGACGTGCTGTCAGTGGATTGAATCAGGGCATGTGAAGCGTCTGGGGTAAACCATGGAAAGTTGTGTGGGGCCTGGATGTGGAAAGGGAGCTGTGGTTTCGGGCATTATTGCATGACAGCTAGAGACTGAGTGTGAACGAATGGGGCCTTTGTTATCTTTTCCTAGCGCTACCTCGCACACATGAGGGGGGAGGGGGATGGTATTCCATGTGTGGCGAGGTGGCGATGGGAATGAATAAAGGCAAACAGTGTGAATTGTGTGCATGGGTATATATGTATGTGTCTCTGTGTGTAAATATGTGAGTACATTGAGATGTATAGGTATGTATATTTGCGTGTGTGGACGTGTGTGTATATACATGTGTATGGGGGTGGGTTGGGCCATTTCTTTCTTCTGTTTCCTTGCGCTACCTCGCAAATGCGGGAGACAGCGACAAAGCAAAATAGAAATAAAAATATATATATATATTTCTATGAGTCCACGGGGAAAATGGAACACGAAAAGTTCCCAACTGCACTTTCGTGTAATAATCACATCATCAGGGGAGACACAAGAGAGAGAAATAAAAGTCTCCCCTGATGATGTGATTATTACACGAAAGTGCATTTGGGAACTTATCGTGTTTCATTTTCCCCGTGGACTCATAGGAATATCTTGATCACGCGCAAAATTGTGATCCTTTCCAATATGTATATATATATATGTTCTCTGGAAATATTACATACATACATACTCAAACAAGAAAACGGCTATTGTCTACTGATTTGAAAAAAAAAAAATGCTAAAGAATTCCCCCATTCTTATGACATGACTGGAACCAGATATCTTATTTGAGCCAAGTTCCCTGAAAAGCGAGGGGCCACACTGTGGCCTTTTTTTTTTTTTTTTTTTTTTTTTTTTTGCGTGTGTGTGTGTGTGTGTGTGTGTGTGTGTGGTTCAAGACAGAACAAGAGACGTGAAGTGGTGAAGCAGATGACGACTGTAATTTACTAATGATGTATGGATAGTGTACGCAAACGCAAGTATGCGAGACCTGTACTAAGATATTATTTCAGGTGCCTCATTTATGACCTCCCGCTGCATCGGTGTGTGTGTGTGTGTGTGTGTGTGTGTGTGTGTGTGTGTGTGTGTGTGTAATAGTTTAGCGAGAAAAGTGACGAAGCCCGACTGAGAAATGTTTATTTACGTTGCGGTGATGATGTGAGATGTGGCGGTTTTCTTATGGCGCCGTGACGCCTAGGGAACCACATGTGTTCCATGTTTGTGTTGCTGTACAGATCTTGAATATCCTCCGGTTCTTCGAAATCAGTTATTTCCTATCCTTTTTTTTTCCCTCCATTCTGCATCTATCAAACATGGATTAATTGGCTTTAATCTTTATGCAGTATTTTGTGCGGCAGGTACTACCTCGTCAGTCGATGTCCAACCTCCACGCCCTAACTTTATATGTACCGACTTCTTTCCCTGCACCTCCAAGCTTTGGAACTCTCTACCTTCTCATGTCTTTCCCAGTAACTATATGACCTGGCGCATTTCAAAAGATAGGTTTTTCACGTCTTCCACATCTCGTAAATACTTTCCCTTGTCTCTTTTTTTCCCCCTTTCATAAACCTCTCCAGACTTCAGTCAAGACCCAAACTTGATGTGGACTTTTGTATGTGACTGGAGGCTCTAACGTATAAGGTGAAAAAAAAAAGAATATGTGCCCAGCATGGAAGTGCTTAGGTAATTCTCGAGGCCAAACGGGCGAGTAGAGATTATTGAAAATGGACCGTGCACTTCACAACATGTTGACACTGTTTCCCCACTTGTCTTTAACAGTGACTCGTATCAACCAAATTAAAATCATCCCCCGAGATTCGAACTCTCGGGTATCTGCAACCTGAGTCCTGGGCGCGCTGACCACTCCAACACCGCACCAGATCAGTCTGGAATTACCTTTATCCTCAGTACGGCCTCACCAGGGATGCACCTTCCCCGGCCTCCTCCTTCGTCAATATACCTAACTCATGTTACTGTGTGGCCCTGTAGAAGTCAGTACCTCATCTGGAATGGCATTCGTCTTGACTCCACTACAGTGATGCTATTCACATTACCACTATACTGTCAACTCCATTCAAGAGCTTATTTCTTCTGCTCTTCATTGTAAATGACGAGTCTCGACCCCTGTGTACGAGGAGGGGGAGGGGTGTTATGTGTTCAGGGAATGAGCTGATGGAGTGGAGGCTTTACTCGCTCGTATGACGTCCTGCGGGCAAAAGACGACCATGCTCATGTTCCCTGATGGAGAGGGATGTCTGCTGTAAAAAAAAAAAAGAAAGAAAGAACGTGGGAGACAGTAGGTTGCTTTGTGTGAAGAAAAAAAAAAACAACTTGGGAGACAGTAGGTTGCCTTGTGGGATCGTACCCTCTACCGTAAAGGGAATTCTGGCGCCGTTGCAGAGTTTATGGCCATCTGGGGCAGCATGTTGGGTGAAGGAAGCCGCCACTGAGGTCATGTGTACGTACAAGGACCACAAGCCTCCTGCCATTATAAAGTGCAGGGCCATGTTCATATAGCGTTAGTGTAGAAGTGTAGTTAGTGTAGAAGCATGCTCATATAAGCATTATGAAGTGCGGGGTCATGCTTAAATAGGCATTATAAAGTGAAGGGCCATGCTCATATAGGCATTATAAGTGTAAGGCTATGCTAATATATCATAAGGGTAGGGCTATGCTCATATAGGCATTATAAGTGAAGGGCTATGCTCATACAGGCATTATAAAGTGCAGGGCAATGCTCATATAGGCATTATAATTGTAGGGCTATGCTAATATAGGCATTATAAGTGTAGGGCTATGCTCATATAGGCATCATAAAGTGCAGGGCTATGCCCGTATAGGTATCATAAGTGTAGGGCTATGCTCATATAGGCATTATAAGTGTAGGGCTATGCTCATATAGGCATTATAAGTGTAGGGCTATGCTCATATAGGCATTATAAGTGTAGGGCTATGCTCATATAGGCATTATAAGTGAAGGGCTATGCTCATATAGGCATTATAAGTGTAGGGCTATGCTCATATAGGCATTATAAGTGTAGGGCTATGCTCATATAGGCATTATAAGTGTAGGGCTATGCTCATATAGGCATTATAAGTGTAGGGCTATGCTCATATAGGCATTATAAGTGTAGGGCTATGCTCATATAGGCATTATAAGTGTAGGGCTATGCTCATATAGGCATTATAAGTGAAGGGCTATGCTCATATAGGCATTATAAGTGTAGGGCTATGCTCATATAGGCATTATAAGTGTAGGGCTATGCTCATATAGGCATTATAAGTGTAGGGCTATGCTCATATAGGCATTATAAGTGTAGGGCTATGCTCATATAGGCATTATAAGTGTAGGGCTATGCTCATATAGGCATTATAAGTGTAGGGCTATGCTCATATAGGCATTATAAGTGTAGGGCTATGCTCATATAGGCATTATAAGTGTAGGGCTATGCTCATATAGGCATTATAAGTGTAGGGCTATGCTCATATAGGCATTATAAGTGTAGGGCTATGCTCATATAGGCATTATAAGTGTAGGGCTATGCTCATATAGGCATTATAAGTGTAGGGCTATGCTCATATAGGCATTATAAGTGTAGGGCTATGCTCATATAGGCATTATAAGTGTAGGGCTATGCTCATATAGGCATTATAAGTGTAGGGCTATGCTCATATAGGCATTATAAGTGTAGGGCTATGCTCATATAGGCATTATAAGTGTAGGGCTATGCTCATATAGGCATTATAAGTGTAGGGCTATGCTCATATAGGCATTATAAGTGTAGGGCTATGCTCATATAGGCATTATAAGTGTAGGGCTATGCTCATATAGGCATTATAAGTGTAGGGCTATGCTCATATAGGCATTATAAGTGAAGGGCTATGCTCATATAGGCATTATAAGTGTAGGGCTATGCTCATATAGGCATTATAAGTGTAGGGCTATGCTCATATAGGCATTATAAGTGAAGGGCTATGCTCATATAGGCATTATAAGTGTAGGGCTATGCTCATATAGGCATTATAAGTGAAGGGCTATGCTCATATAGGCATTATAAGTGTAGGGCTATGCTCATATAGGCATTATAAGTGTAGGGCTATGCTCATATAGGCATTATAAGTGTAGGGCTATGCTCATATAGGCATTATAAGTGTAGGGCTATGCTCATATAGGCATTATAAGTGTAGGGCTATGCTCATATAGGCATTATAAGTGTAGGGCTATGCTCATATAGGCATTATAAGTGTAGGGCTATGCTCATATAGGCATTATAAGTGTAGGGCTATGCTCATATAGGCATTATAAGTGTAGGGCTATGCTCATATAGGCATTATAAGTGTAGGGCTATGCTCATATAGGCATTATAAGTGAAGGGCTATGCTCATATAGGCATTATAAGTGTAGGGCTATGCTCATATAGGCATTATAAGTGTAGGGCTATGCTCATATAGGCATTATAAGTGTAGGGCTATGCTCATATAGGCATTATAAGTGAAGGGCTATGCTCATATAGGCATTATAAGTGTAGGGCTATGCTCATATAGGCATTATAAGTGTAGGGCTATGCTCATATAGGCATTATAAGTGTAGGGCTATGCTCATATAGGCATTATAAGTGTAGGGCTATGCTCATATAGGCATTATAAGTGTAGGGCTATGCTCATATAGGCATTATAAGTGTAGGGCTATGCTCATATAGGCATTATAAGTGAAGGGCTATGCTCATATAGGCATTATAAGTGTAGGGCTATGCTCATATAGGCATTATAAGTGTAGGGCTATGCTCATATAGGCATTATAAGTGTAGGGCTATGCTCATATAGGCATTATAAGTGTAGGGCTATGCTCATATAGGCATTATAAGTGTAGGGCTATGCTCATATAGGCATTATAAGTGTAGGGCTATGCTCATATAGGCATTATAAGTGAAGGGCTATGCTCATATAGGCATTATAAGTGAAGGGCTATGCTCATATAGGCATTATAAGTGTAGGGCTATGCTCATATAGGCATTATAAGTGTAGGGCTATGCTCATATAGGCATTATAAGTGTAGGGCTATGCTCATATAGGCATTATAAGTGTAGGGCTATGCTCATATAGGCATTATAAGTGTAGGGCTATGCTCATATAGGCATTATAAGTGTAGGGCTATGCTCATATAGGCATTATAAGTGTAGGGCTATGCTCATATAGGCATTATAAGTGAAGGGCTATGCTCATATAGGCATTATAAGTGTAGGGCTATGCTCATATAGGCATTATAAGTGAAGGGCTATGCTCATATAGGCATTATAAGTGTAGGGCTATGCTCATATAGGCATTATAAGTGTAGGGCTATGCTCATATAGGCATTATAAGTGTAGGGCTATGCTCATATAGGCATTATAAGTGTAGGGCTATGCTCATATAGGCATTATAAGTGTAGGGCTATGCTCATATAGGCATTATAAGTGAAGGGCTATGCTCATATAGGCATTATAAGTGTAGGGCTATGCTCATATAGGCATTATAAGTGTAGGGCTATGCTCATATAGGCATTATAAGTGTAGGGCTATGCTCATATAGGCATTATAAGTGAAGGGCTATGCTCATATAGGCATTATAAGTGTAGGGCTATGCTCATATAGGCATTATAAGTGTAGGGCTATGCTCATATAGGCATTATAAGTGTAGGGCTATGCTCATATAGGCATTATAAGTGTAGGGCTATGCTCATATAGGCATTATAAGTGTAGGGCTATGCTCATATAGGCATTATAAGTGTAGGGCTATGCTCATATAGGCATTATAAGTGAAGGGCTATGCTCATATAGGCATTATAAGTGTAGGGCTATGCTCATATAGGCATTATAAGTGTAGGGCTATGCTCATATAGGCATTATAAGTGTAGGGCTATGCTCATATAGGCATTATAAGTGTAGGGCTATGCTCATATAGGCATTATAAGTGTAGGGCTATGCTCATATAGGCATTATAAGTGTAGGGCTATGCTCATATAGGCATTATAAGTGTAGGGCTATGCTCATATAGGCATTATAAGTGTAGGGCTATGCTCATATAGGCATTATAAGTGTAGGGCTATGCTCATATAGGCATTATAAGTGTAGGGCTATGCTCATATAGGCATTATAAGTGTAGGGCTATGCTCATATAGGCATTATAAGTGTAGGGCTATGCTCATATAGGCATTATAAGTGTAGGGCTATGCTCATATAGGCATTATAAGTGTAGGGCTATGCTCATATAGGCATTATAAGTGTAGGGCTATGCTCATATAGGCATTATAAGTGTAGGGCTATGCTCATATAGGCATTATAAGTGTAGGGCTATGCTCATATAGGCATTATAAGTGTAGGGCTATGCTCATATAGGCATTATAAGTGTAGGGCTATGCTCATATAGGCATTATAAGTGAAGGGCTATGCTCATATAGGCATTATAAGTGTAGGGCTATGCTCATATAGGCATTATAAGTGTAGGGCTATGCTCATATAGGCATTATAAGTGTAGGGCTATGCTCATATAGGCATTATAAGTGTAGGGCTATGCTCATATAGGCATTATAAGTGAAGGGCTATGCTCATATAGGCATTATAAGTGTAGGGCTATGCTCATATAGGCATTATAAGTGAAGGGCTATGCTCATATAGGCATTATAAGTGTAGGGCTATGCTCATATAGGCATTATAAGTGTAGGGCTATGCTCATATAGGCATTATAAGTGTAGGGCTATGCTCATATAGGCATTATAAGTGTAGGGCTATGCTCATATAGGCATTATAAGTGTAGGGCTATGCTCATATAGGCATTATAAGTGTAGGGCTATGCTCATATAGGCATTATAAGTGTAGGGCTATGCTCATATAGGCATTATAAGTGTAGGGCTATGCTCATATAGGCATTATAAGTGTAGGGCTATGCTCATATAGGCATTATAAGTGTAGGGCTATGCTCATATAGGCATTATAAGTGTAGGGCTATGCTCATATAGGCATTATAAGTGTAGGGCTATGCTCATATAGGCATTATAAGTGTAGGGCTATGCTCATATAGGCATTATAAGTGTAGGGCTATGCTCATATAGGCATTATAAGTGTAGGGCTATGCTCATATAGGCATTATAAGTGAAGGGCTATGCTCATATAGGCATTATAAGTGTAGGGCTATGCTCATATAGGCATTATAAGTGTAGGGCTATGCTCATATAGGCATTATAAGTGTAGGGCTATGCTCATATAGGCATTATAAGTGTAGGGCTATGCTCATATAGGCATTATAAGTGTAGGGCTATGCTCATATAGGCATTATAAGTGTAGGGCTATGCTCATATAGGCATTATAAGTGAAGGGCTATGCTCATATAGGCATTATAAGTGTAGGGCTATGCTCATATAGGCATTATAAGTGAAGGGCTATGCTCATATAGGCATTATAAGTGTAGGGCTATGCTCATATAGGCATTATAAGTGTAGGGCTATGCTCATATAGGCATTATAAGTGTAGGGCTATGCTCATATAGGCATTATAAGTGAAGGGCTATGCTCATATAGGCATTATAAGTGTAGGGCTATGCTCATATAGGCATTATAAGTGTAGGGCTATGCTCATATAGGCATTATAAGTGTAGGGCTATGCTCATATAGGCATTATAAGTGTAGGGCTATGCTCATATAGGCATTATAAGTGTAGGGCTATGCTCATATAGGCATTATAAGTGTAGGGCTATGCTCATATAGGCATTATAAGTGTAGGGCTATGCTCATATAGGCATTATAAGTGTAGGGCTATGCTCATATAGGCATTATAAGTGTAGGGCTATGCTCATATAGGCATTATAAGTGTAGGGCTATGCTCATATAGGCATTATAAGTGTAGGGCTATGCTCATATAGGCATTATAAGTGAAGGGCTATGCTCATATAGGCATTATAAGTGTAGGGCTATGCTCATATAGGCATTATAAGTGTAGGGCTATGCTCATATAGGCATTATAAGTGTAGGGCTATGCTCATATAGGCATTATAAGTGTAGGGCTATGCTCATATAGGCATTATAAGTGTAGGGCTATGCTCATATAGGCATTATAAGTGTAGGGCTATGCTCATATAGGCATTATAAGTGTAGGGCTATGCTCATATAGGCATTATAAGTGTAGGGCTATGCTCATATAGGCATTATAAGTGTAGGGCTATGCTCATATAGGCATTATAAGTGTAGGGCTATGCTCATATAGGCATTATAAGTGAAGGGCTATGCTCATATAGGCATTATAAGTGTAGGGCTATGCTCATATAGCATCCCCCCCCCCCCCCCCCCCCCCCCCTCTTCAGCGAGGCAGTGCCAAGAACAGACATAAAAGGCAGCATTCGTTCACACTCAGTCTCTAGATGTCATGTGTAATGCACCGAAACCACAGCTCCCTTTCCACATCCAGGCCCCACAGACCCTTTCATGGTTTACCTCAGACGCTTCACATGCCCTGGTTCAATCCATTGACAGCACGTCGACCCCGGTATACCACATCGTTCTAATTCACTCTAATCCTTGCAAGCCTTTTACCCTCCTGTATATTCAGGCCCCGATCGCTCAAAATCTTTTTCACTCCATCCTTCCACCTTCAATTTGGTCTCCCACTTCTTTTTTCCCTCCACCTCTGACATATATCCTCTGTCAATCTTTCCTCACTCATTCTCTCCATGTGTCCGAAACACTTCAACACACCTTCTTCTGCTCTCTCAACCACACTCTTCTTACTTACTCGATCAAACCACCTCATACCACATATTGTCCTCAAACATTTCATTTCCAACACATCCACCCTATCTATAATAGCCCATGCCTCGCAACCATATGAAATTGTTGGCACCACTATTCCTTGAAACATACCCACACACGCAGTGACTAGCATGATCTATATAACTGCCGAGAACCACGAGGATAAATGGAACACGATATGTCCCAGGCGCTTACGTGTATTGCGAAATTTCCTCTTGATGATGTGATACACAAACGCGCTTAGAACTATCGTGTCTCATTTCCCCTTGGATATATATATATATATATATATATATATATATATATATATATATATATATATATATATATATATGGGTGTTTCGTAAGTTCCTGAAACTCATACAGAGACCTTGAAGAAAAAGATAAAAACGGTAAGGCGACCTCCCGTCTCCGATCTCAGAACGCCCTGTACTCGTCGGTATTTCATTCTTCTCGCAGCTCGTAAGACATTCCACTTTTAATCATAGCCCTCTTCCATCTAATTGCAACCAGAGATCTAATTTTGCATCATGTTGCCTCGAACACCTACTCATTAATTTGATCATAGAAATAATAATCAACAGACACTTTAAGCAATTATTTCAAAGCAGAGTAAACGAATCATAAATAAGAATTCCTCGTACTTGAGTCAAAGTACGACAATGAAAACGGGTCAATCTCGTGGAAAACGAAGACAAGAAAAGATGTGATTGAGGCAGAGAAGCTGAAGCTGTGTGGCCGGTGTTGGTGGTCGCCTGGTAAAGTGGTGGCCAAGCCATAAACTGTGGCCAGCGCTAGCCTCTTAGCGTGGCGGCGGTGGTGAGGGGCTATATAGGCATCTCCCCTACGCCCACGTCGAGTGCCGGTCTGATTTTTGGTTTCTGCCGCAAGGTCGGCGAATGTATTGTGGGTTCCTACGTACCGTTCTGGTGACGGAAAACAAAAGGAGGGAGGATTCAGAGTGTATAATAGGTCCAGGGGCGGCGGGCGGGCGGGCGGGCCTCAATGACTGGGTTACATTACAGTTTACATAATAAATGAACTGTAAACAAGGACGGGGCACCGATGATTGAATTATGCAACAAGTTACGTCACACGTGAACTGTTGACGAAGACCGAACAACAATAATGGGATCATATGATAAGGTATATATATATGAATTACCTACAATGGGCGAAGTTAGGATACTGTCAAAGTCTCATCCTGGGTATGACATTGTTAAGGACGAAGTGCTCCCACACAAATCTTATAACGTGCGGCACCAAATGTCTCTCTTAATTCACAAATTTTACAAGTCAAGTGCATAATGCTGCAGGGCGTGAGAGGAGCTCTTCTGGCTCTAGGTGACATGTCGTCGGGTCACTATCAACGGGAGAGGGGCAAACTTCCCTGAGTATCCGTAGCCCAGCAATGTGTCATGCCACATCGATATCAAGGTAGAGTCCACGGAGCCTAGTTGTGACACCACATATGCAGGGTTCATATGACAGAAGACGGATCTGCTTGCGTTCACTCCACTTCGTCTTAAGCCCAAAAGATTTATCTTTTCAGAATTATTACTCTTTGGCCACTCGTGAGGAGATCCAAGTTGTAGTCACTTATATATATTTATGGTATCTTGCTCGCCATTTACACTGTGAGACGAGGAGACGGTGCACCATATGTGTATATTGCTCGCCATTTACACTGTGAGACGAAGAGACGGTGCACCACATGTGTATATTGCTCGCCATTTACACTGTGAGACGAAGAGACGGTGCACCACATGTGTATATTGCTCGCCATTTACACTGTGAGACGAAGAGACGGTGAACCACATGTGTATATTGCTCGCCAGATATTTCATTAAGCGAGGAGATGGTGCATCACATGTTCTTGCTTCACACATCCATCCTGTCATGTATTCTGAGTCCAGCATGTGAGGGGATCCAGAAAAACTGCTCCCAAACCCATCATCAGTAATCTGTCATACCTGTGTCGTGCTTCATACACAAGCATACTACAGTCATGCTGGGGGTGGGGGGAGTTTACCGTAGTGAGTGAGAAAAGAAAGTCACTCAAAATCAGGCGACTTCTTCTTTTAAGACTACAAATTCCAGGAAACGGGAATAGAAAACGGTTCAGTTTGGAGTGTGGGTGACCAGCTATTGATCGTGGCACTTCATTTTGAGTAGGAGTCACCAGTGTGTGTAGCAATGACAGCACAGGTTTGTTGTAGGGACACTTCCTGTAGCTGTGGCCAGTGATGGAACACCTGAGGCGGCGGTGGTAGTGGGCAAGACGTCTCCTGTAACTCTTGGCCAGTGCCCAGCGAACCTCCTGGTTGATGGTGGTGACTAAGATGTCTATACAGCTATGGCTAGAGCACAGAGGGCCTTCTGACGTCGTCGTGGTGGCCAAGATAACTACTGTAAGTGTGATCAGTGCCCAGCGGGCCTTCTGACGTCGTGGTGGTGGCCAAGATGTCTACTGTAAGTGTGGGTAGTGCCCAGCGGGCCTTCTGACGTGACAGAGGTGGCCAAAACATCTACTGTAAGTGTGGGTAGTGCCCAAGAGGCCCTCTGACATGATGGTGGTGGCCAAGAGGTCTGCTTTAAGTGTGGCCAATGCTCAGCGTGCCTTAGTGTGGTTGAACAGGGCCCCTCACCACCACCAATAGAGGCTAACACCCGTCTTAGCCTTGAACCCTCGGTTTGCAACCCGGCCAACCTCTGCGTAGCTCCGCTCCCCTCGCCCGCTCCCAACACAACAGCAACATTCCTGGGCAGCCTACAGTATCCGCAAAAAACTTGTCCGCCCACACATATTTTTAAAGACGATGTCGCACTTACTTTTTTAGCACTTTGTTGTCGCTCCTTTGGCCTTGATTACCATCTGTAGACGTCTGGGCATGGGACTGACAAGGTTCCTGGAGTCTGCTATGGTCATGTTTTGAGTCCGTAGGGTCTTGATCTCCTGAATAATAAGAAGCATTGATGACGTGTTGCAGGAAGCATGCTCGACTTTCATCTGGTTCCAGCAGTTCTCGATTGGGTTAAGGTCTGAGGAGTTCCCAAGCCACTCCAGCAGGTGAATATTTTTTTTTTCTCCAACAACCAATTCATCACCTTTCTAGCCTTATGGCAGGTGACACTATCCTGCGTAAAATGATCATACCCGTGAACCTCATATAAAGGAAGCAGATGGTCTCTAGCACCTTAATGTGCTGCTCTCTATTCAATGTAATATTTTTAGTTAGGATCTAAAAGCCTCCCCAACCCATTCTCCCTTACGTATGCAATACTAAAGCAACCCTAGATCACCGCACTATCTAGATGTTTCATCGTCTTCACTATGAAATGAAATTCATGCCGGCTGGCACCCTCCGGCCTCCTCATCCTCCCCTGCGTCGACTGCACACATTTGAACGAATTTTCATAGGAAAACATCACCTCACTCCAACGTTGCTCACTCCAGTACTTGTATTTCTTTTCACATACGAGTCGATTGCGTCTCATTTCCTTCGTAAGTAGGGGTTTGGCAGCTGGTTTGCGAGGTTGCTTCTTAGGAGGTTGTGGTGAGATGGCAAATGGTGGCAAGCAGTCACCTGATCGAGCGTTGTAAGCGCCCAGTGCGAACTCACATGTACCCACATTTTCTTGTTTCCAGGCGAGGATTCGGGCTTTCTCCTCTTAAGAAAGGTAAGGTGGAAGAAACACAGCGCCTAGAAGCGAGATTTCCAAAATGAAATAGGAGGCAAGAGGAGTAAAGAAAGAATATCCTTCCCTAAAGAAATCCTGAGGCACACTGAGGCGGGTTGCTGATGCTTATACCGTTAGAAAATCTAGGTCTCAGCGAACAGTTGTCCGATCATTTCACCCCGAGAACGTCATATTCTTGTACCCACAGTAAAACTTAACCGTGTCTCGCCTTTGAGAATATACAGGGGCGGACAAGGTTTTATTACGGAAACTATGTGCATCACTGTGTCTGCTACTAAACTCCTGCCGACCCTGTCTGATTTCTTCTTCGTGGACTCGACGTAGAAAATCATGAGATAGCAAGGATAAAGCCACTATTTTCAGATAATAAAGAAAAAATATGTATATCTACATCTACATGATGCCCGCTCTGGTTCGAATCCTGGGCGCAGTAGTTGGACTACAGCCGAACAAGAAGGTATCAACCCTTCACCTCGGGGTTAGTCAATAAATGGGTACCTGGCTGAGGCTGATGTGTATGTGTGTGTGTGTGTGTGTGTGTGTGTGTGTGTGTGTGTACCAATAAAAACAATGTATGTATACACAAGGTTAAAAAAATGTGGGCTACACGAGTTTAAAACTCTCCTCTCGTAACACACATATAGTTATGACGCATGCCTCTGAAAACGAGGTAAAGAAAATAGGGGAAACTTGCACACGAAGCTGAAAGATCCCAAAAGAGGGAATCACTGAACTGGATAAATGATGGTAGGTAGGTCAGACGGATTGGGCAACTGAATGTCCCAACAAAAGCCATCTTTCATGCGCTATATATATATATATATATATATATATATATATATATATATATATATATATATATATATATATATATATATATTCCTCCCTGGGGATAGGGGAGAAAGAATACTTCCCACGTATTCCCTGCGTGTCGTAGAAGGCGACTAAAAGGGAAGGGAGCGGGGGGCTGGAAATCCCCCCCTCTCATTTTTTTTTTTTTTTTTTTTTTTCCAAAAGAAGGAACAGAGAAGGGGGCAAGGTGAGGATATTCCCTCAAAGGCCCAGTCCTCTGTTCTTAACGCTACCTTGCTAATGCGGGAAATGGCGAATAGTATGAAAGAATATATATATATATATATATATATATATATATATATATATATATATATATATATATATATATATATATATCCCTGGGGATAGGGGAGAAAGAATACTTCCCACGTATTCCCCTACATAAAAGGCGAGTAAAAGGAGAGGGAGCACGGGGCTGGAAATCCTCCCCTCCAACTTGTACTTTTCCAAAGGAAGGAACAGAGAAGGGGGCCAAGTGAGGATTTTCCCTCTTATGTTCAATCCTATGTTCAGAAAGCTATTCCCAGCGAACACCCCGTCAGAAGCACAAGGTCATCTGGCCAAGGAATCACACGGAGTGTGGCTCTTGGCGATGACTCAGGTGTCCTACTCCAGCAGGTAGTCATGCAAGCAGGACCTTGAGGTGTCCACGCACGGCTCGGGAGATGAGGCATATCTTGTCTGATCGTGATGGCCAGCTTTTCATACCGTCTTGCGTGATGCCCCCGTCTATTAATCCTGCACCACCTATGCCCCCGTCTATTAACCCTGTACCACCTAAGCCACCGTCTCTTGACCTTATACCACTGATGCCCCCGTCCCTTAACCTAGTACCATCAATGCCCCCGTCGCCTAATCTCGTACCACAGAGCCCCCCCGTCTCTCACCCTTGTACCACCGATGCCCTCGTCTCTCAATCTTTTACCACAGACGGCCCCGTCCCTCCCCCTTGTACGTGTGTACCATGTCATTACAGAGCACTTCAGACATCTCGCTTCCTGGTGGAAGGTGCAGCAGGCAGGCAGGTAAGCAAAGGTTGGGAGTGACTATTCTTTAATTCTCTTTTATTTTTTTTGCTGTGTATTCTAGTGTGCACCAGGAAGCACGTAAGGCAACGTGACTCAACCAGAGAAAGCGTTGCATTACATCGCAACATCCAAGGACCTGCCCCACCACACCTCAGCTACACGACACCTCGGCCACACTACACCTCGACCACACCACACCTCGGCCACACTACACCTCAGCCACACCACACCTCGGCCACACTACACCTCAGCCACACCACACCTCGGCCACACCACACCTCGACCACACCACACCTCGGCCACACTACACCTCGGCCACACCACACCTCGGCCACACCACACCTCGGCCACACCACACCTCGGCCACACCACACCTCGACTACACCACACCTCGGCCACACCACACCTCAGCTACACCACACCTCGGCCACACCACACCTCGGCCACACCACACCTCGGCCACACCACACCTCGACTACACCACACCTCGGCCACACCACACCTCGGCCACACCACACCTCGGCTACACCACACCTCGGCCACACCACACCTCGGCCACACCACACCTCGGCCACACCACACCTCAGCTACACCACACCTCGGCCACACCACACCTCGGCCACACCACACCTCGACCACACCACACCTCGGCCACACCACACCTCAGCTACACCACACCTCGGCCACACCACACCTCGGCCACACCACACCTCGGCCACACCACACCTCGGCCACACCACACCTCGGCCACACTACACCTCGGCCACACTACACCTCGGCCACACCACACCTCGGCCACACCACACCTCGGCCACACCACACCTCGGCCACACCACACCTCGACTACACCACACCTCGGCCACACCACACCTCAGCTACACCACACCTCGGCCACACCACACCTCGGCCACACCACACCTCGGCCACACCACACCTCGACTACACCACACCTCGGCCACACCACACCTCGGCCACACCACACCTCGGCTACACCACACCTCGGCCACACCACACCTCGGCCACACCACACCTCGGCCACACCACACCTCAGCTACACCACACCTCGGCCACACCACACCTCGGCCACACCACACCTCGACCACACCACACCTCGGTCACACCACATCTCGGCCATACCACACCTCGGCCACACCAAACCTCGGTCACACCACATCTCGGCCACACCACACCTCGGCCACACCAAACCTCGGTCACACCACACCTCGGCCACACCACACCTCGGCTACACCACATCTCGGCCACACCACACCTCGGCTACACCACACCTCGGCCACACCACACCTCGACCACACCACACCTCGGCCACACCACACCTCGGCCACACCACACCTCGGCCACACCACACCTCGACTACACCACACCTCGGCCACACCACACCTCAGCTACACCACACCTCGGCCACACCACACCTCGGCCACACCACACCTCGGCCACACCACACCTCGGCCACACCACACCTCGACTACACCACACCTCGGCCACACCACACCTCGGCCACACCACACCTCGGCTACACCACACTTCGGCCACACCACACCTCGGCCACACCACACCTCGGCCACACCACACCTCAGCTACACCACACCTCGGCCACACCACACCTCAGCCACACCAAACCTCAGCTACACCACACCTCGGTCACACCACACCTCGGCCACACCACACCTCGGCCACACCACACCTCGGCTACACCATACCTCGGCCACACCACACCTCGGCTACACCACACCTCGGCCACACCACACCTCGGCCACACCACACCTCGGCCTCACCACACCTCGGCCACACCACACCTCGGCTACACCATACCTCGGCCACACCACACCTCGGCCACACCACACCTCGGCCACACCATACCTCGGCCACACCACACCTCGGCTACACCACACCTCGGCCACACCACACCTCGGCCACACCAAACCTCGGCCTCACCACACCTCGGCCACACCACACCTCGGCTACACCACACCTCGGCCACACCACACCTCGGCCACAACAAACCTCGGTCACACCACACCTCGGCCACACCACACCTCGGCCACACCACACCTCGGCCACACCACACCTCGGCCACAACAAACCTCGGTCACACCACACCTCGGCTACACCACATCTCGGCCACACCACACCTCGACTACACCACATCTCGGCCACACCACACCTCAGCCACACCGTCACACCATCATACTCAAGCGTCGTACCGTCGTGCTCAAGCGTCGTACCGTCGTGCTCAAGCGTCGTACCATCGTACTCAAGCGTCGTACCGTCGTGCTCAAGCGTCGTACCGTCGTGCACAAGCGTCGTACCGTCGTGCTCAAGCGTCGTACCGTCGTGCTCAAGCGTCGTACCGTCGTGCTCAAGCGTCGTACCATCGTACTCAAGCGTCGTACCGTCGTGCTCAAGCGTCGTACCGTCGTGCACAAGGATCACACCATCGTACTCAAGCATCGTACAGTCGTGCTCAAGGATCATATAGTCGCGATCAGTGACTGCACGACAAGAGACGTCGTACTCCTCAGCCAGAGAGGTGGTGACCCTACCTAACCTAACTTACCAACCCACCCTCCACACACACACACATACACACACACACACACACACACACACGCACACGCACATACACGCAGCAGCTCACGGGGAAGAGCTCTTCCTCGCTTGCATAGGTTCCTCCTGTACGGGTAATAAATATCTCATATATATATATATATATATATATATATATATATATATATATATATATATATATATATATATATATATGATTTTCCCTGGGGATAGGGGACAAAGAATACTTCCCACGTATTCCCTGCGTGTCGTAAAAGGCGACTAAAAGGGGAGGGAGCGGGGGGCTGGAAATCCTCCCCTCTCGTTTTTTTTTTTTTAATTTTCCAAAAGAAGGAACAGAGAATTGGGCCAGGTGAGGGTATTCCCTCAAAGGCCCAGTCCTCTATTCTTAACGCTACCTCGCTAATGCGGGAAATGGCGAACAGTTTGAAAGAAGAAAGAAAATATATATATGATATAACTTTTCGCAGTTTCCCGCCTGAGCCACATACCGTCTGAGATATACGACAAAGCCTTAGTGGAAAAATACTCGCTTGGCTCCTTCAATTGTCCCTTCCCTTGGAGAGTAATGATGCAATGGAGAGCAATAATACAGCAGGAGCTGGGTTTCCACCTCCTACCATTCTTGCCCCGTGTGCCTTCTACGACGCACTAGAAATACGTTGGTAGTATTCTTTCTTCTCAACTTCCATCTATCTATCTATCTATCTATCTATCTATATATATATATATATATATATATATATATATTATTTTTTTTTTATTATACTTTGTCGCTGTCTCCCGCGTCTGCGAGGTAGCGCAAGGAAACAGACGAAAGAAATGGCCCAACCCCCCCCCCAAACACATGTATATACATACGTCCACACACGCAAATATACATACCTACACAGCTTTCCATGGTTTACCCCAGACGCTTCACATGCCTTGATTCAATCCACTGACAGCACGTCAACCCCGGTATACCACATCGCTCCAATTCACTCTATTCCTTGCCCTCCTTTCACCCTCCTGCATGTTCAGGCCCCGATCACACAAAATCTTTTTCACTCCATCTTTCCACCTCCAATTTGGTCTCCCTCTTCTCCTCGTTCCCTCCACCTCCGACACATATATCCTCTTGGTCAATCTTTCCTCACTCATTCTCTCCATGTGCCCAAACCACTTCAAAACACCCTCTTCTGCTCTCTCAACCACGGTCTTTTTTTTTCCACGCATCTCTCTTACCCTTACGTTACTCACTCGATCAAACCACCTCACACCACACATTGTCCTCAAACATCTCATTTCCAGCACATCCATCCTCCTGCGCACAACTCTATCCATAGCCCACGCCTCGCAACCATACAACATTGTTGGAACCACTATTCCTTCAAACATACCCATTTTTGCTTTTCGAGATAATGTTCTCGACTTCCACACATTCTTCAAGGCCCCCAAAATTTTCGCCCCCTCCCCCACTCTATGATCCACTTCCGCTTCCATGGTTCCATCCGCTGCCAGATCCACTCCAAGATATCTAAAACACTTCACTTCCTCCAGTTTTTCTCCATTCAAACTCACCTCCCAATTGACTTGACCCTCAACCCTACTGTACCTAATAACCTTGCTCTTATTCACATTTACTCTTAACTTTCTTCTTCCACACACTTTACCAAACTCAGTCACCAGCTTCTGCAGTTTCTCACATGAATCAGCCACCAGCGCTGTATCATCAGCGAACAACAACTGACTCACTTCCCAATCACATGTTTACCAAATGGCGTCCTAGCTACGTCTCTTCGATGTGTATCAACTGACTTATATTTCTCTCTTGTGTCTCCCCTGATGATGTGACTATTACACGAAAGTGCACTTGGGAACTTATTGTGTTTCATTTTGTTTGTGGACTCATAGGAATATATATATATCTTTCTTTTTCTTTTAAACTATTCGCCATTTTCCGCGTTAGTTATAGTGATGGGTGATTTGAATGTAAAGGTGAGTAATGTAGCAGTTGAAGGAATAATTAGTATACATGGGGTATTCAGTGTTGTAAATGGAAATGGTGAAGAGCTTGTAAATTTATGTGCTGAAAAAGGATTGGTGATTGCGAATACCTGGTTTAAAAAGCGAGATATACATAAGTATACGTATGTAAGTAGGAGAGATGGCCAGAGAGCGTTATTGGATTACGTGTTAATTGATAGGCGCGCGAAAGAGAGACTTTTGGATGTTAAATGTGCTGAGAGGTGCAACTGGAGGGATGTCTGATCATTATCTTGTGGAGGCGAAGGTGAAGATTTGTAGGGGTTTTCAGAAAAGAAGAGAGAACGTTGGGGTGAAGAGAGTGGTGAGAGTAAGTGAGCTTGGGAAGGAGACTTGTGTGCGGAAGTACCAGGAGAGACTGAGTACAGAATGGAAAAGGGTGAGAACAAAGGACGTAAGGGGAGTGGGGGAGGAATGGGATGTATTTAGGGAAGCAGTAATGGCTTGCGCAAAAGATGCTTGTGCCATGAGAAGCGTGGGAGGTGAACAAATTAGAAAGGGTAGTGAGTGGTGGGATGAAGAAGTAAGATTATTAGTGAAAGAGAAGAGAGAGGCATTTGGACGATTTTTGCAGGGAAACAATACAAATGAGTATGTATAAAAGAAAGAGGCAGGAAGTCAAGAGAAAGGTGCAAGAGGTGAAAAAGAGGGCAAATGAGAATTGGGGTGAGAGAGTATCATTAAATTTTAGGGAGAATAAAAAGATGTTTTGGAAGGAGGTAAATAAAGTGCGTAAGACAAGGGAGCAAATGGGAACTTCAGTGAAGGGGGCTAATGGGGAGGTGATAGCAGGCAGTGGTGATGTGAGAAGGAGATAGAGTGAGTATTCTGAAGGTTTGTTGAATGTGTTTGATGATAGAGTGGCAGATATAGGGTGTTTTGGTCGAGGTGGTGTGCAAAGTGAGAGGGTTAGGGAAAATGATTTGGTAAACAGAGAAGAGGTAGTAAAAGCTTTGCGGAAGATGAAAGCCGGCAAGGCAGCAGGTTTGGATGGTATTGCAGTGGAATTTATTAAAAAAGGGGGTGACTGTATTGTTGACTGGTTGGTAAGGTTATTTAATGTATGTATGATTCATGGTGAGGTGCCTGAGGATTGGCGGAATGCTTGCATAGTGCTATTGTACAAAGGCAAAGAGTGAGTGAGTGAGTGCTCAAATTACAGAGGTAAAAGTTTGTTGAGTATTCCTGGTAAATCATATGGGAGGGTATTGATTGAGAGGGTGAAGGCATGTACAGAGCATCAGATTGCGGAAGAGCAGTGTGGATCTGGAGAAGGCATATGATAGAGTTGATAGAGATGCTCTGTGGTAGGTATCAAGAATATATGGTGTGGGAGGCAAGTTGTTATAAGCAGTGAAAAGTGTTTATCGAGGATGTAAGGCATGTGTACGTGTAGGAAGACAGGAAAGTGATTGGTTCCCAGTAAATGTAGGTTTGCGGCAGGTGTGTTTGATGTCTCCATGGTTGTTTAATTTGTTTATGGATGGGGTTGTTAGGGAGGTGAATGCGAGAGTTTTGGAAAGAGGGGCAAGTATGAAGTCTGTTGTGGATGAGAGAGCTTGGGAAGTGAGTCAGTTGTTGTTCGCTGATGATACAGCGCTGGTGGCTGATTCATGTGAGAAACTGCAGAAGATGATGACTGAGTTTGGTAAAGTGTGTGAAAGAAGGAAGTTAAGAATAAATGTGAATAAGAGCAAGGTTATTAGGTACAGTAGGGTTGAGGGTCAAGTCAATTGGGAGGTAAGTTTGAATGGAGAAAAACTGGAGGAAGTAAAGTGTTTTAGATATCTGGGAGTGGATCTGGCAGTGGATGGAACCATGGAAGCGGAAGTGAATCATTGGGTGGGGGAGGGGGTGAAAATTCTGAGACCATTGAAGAATGTTTGGAAGTCGAGAACATTATCTCGGAAAGCAAAAATGGGTATGTTTGAAGGAATAGTGCTTCCATCAATGTTGTATGGCTGCGAGGCGTTGGCTATGGGTAGAGTTGTGCGCAGGAGGGTGGATGTGCTGGAAATGAGATGTGTGAGGACAATATGTGGTGTGAGGTGGTTTGATCGAGTAAGTAATAATAGGGTAAGAGAGATGTGTGGAAATAAAAAGAGTGTGGCTGAGAGAGCAGAAGAGGGTGTTTTGAAATGGTTTGGTCACATGGAGAGAATGAGTGAGGAAAGATTGACAAAGAGGATATATGTGTCAGAGGTGGAGGGAACGAGGAGAAGTGGGAGACCAAATTGGAGGTGGAAAGATGGAGTGAAAAGGATTTTGAGTCATCGGGGCCTGAACATACAGGAGGGTGAAAGGCGTGCAAGGAATAGAATGAATTGGAACGATGTGGTATACCGGGGTCGACTTGCTGTCAGTGGATTGAACCAGGGCATGTGCAGTGTCTGAGATAAACCATGGAAAGTTCTGTGGAGCCTGGATGTGGAAAGGCAGCTGTGGTTTCAGTGCATTATACATGACAGCTAGAGACTGAGTGTGAACGAATGTGGCCTTTGTTGTCTTTTCCTAGAACTACCTTGCGCACATGCGGGGGGAGGGTTTTTTTATTTCATGTGTAGTGGGGTGGCGACGGGAATGAATAAGGGCAGACAGTATGAATTATGTACATCTGTGTATATGTATTTGTCTGTGTGTGTATATATATGTATACGTTGAGATGTATAGGTATGTATATGTGCGTGTGTGGACGTGTATGTATATACATGTGTATGTGGGTGGGTTGGGCCATTCTTTTGTCTGTTTCCTTGCGCTACCTCGCTAACGCGGGAGACAGCGACAAAGTATGATAATAGATGATATATATATATATATATATATATATATATATATATATATATATATATATATATATATATATATATATTTGAAGGTGAAATCGCACTTCAGTAGTTCATACAATTCTATTTAACATGTCATTTTTCTATACATGTGGCACGTGTTTCGTGGAGACAATCCACCTCATCAGGTGCCAGTACATAACAAAGTTATCCAAATCCCAACATTACACTTGAATCCCGCTGTCCAACACCAATCTTTATAAACCAAGCACTGTCTGTTTTGTCTGGTCGTAACCTTTGTAAGGGAGAGTGATTAAAGGGGGTCACGTGGCGGGGGTTGACCTGGGTAGCTGGGTGTCTCAACTTTTTTTTTTTTTTTATGTTTTCGTGTTTTGTCAAATCAATCATAATGATTTGGTTAATGCTAGGATGGGCTTTAAATTGCCTGGGGACAAATCAACGTTCTTAGTATTAGAAATTAAGACAGATTCAATGACATTGTGTGTGGCATAATCAGCAGAGGGGTATAGAATGACGGGATTTTCAAGATCTATGGGGTGATCATTTTCATGACAATGTTTAGCGATCGCATTTTTGTGGTCATCCCTGCGTACTGCATGACGGTGCTAATAACGAAATCATGAAACAATTGGGAGTGTTTACGCCGTCAAATACAAGGAATGTAAATATATTTATGTAGACTAATTTGGTACCTTCCATTAACTTTACTGTAGAGACTGAAAATAATAGTATGCTGCCATTCATAGAATGAATGATTCATAATGATGGAAACATGTTTAAGTTTAGCATGTACAGAGAACCTACCGATGTTTGTTCTTATATTCATTATTACTCAGCTCAACATGACAGAGTTAAATTAATCTTCAATCCAATCTATGTTCCTTAGGACGTTACGTATTTGCAGTCCAGAGTTTAATGATAATGAGTTTGAGAAGATATACTCCACTGGATCCAAGGTAAAGTACCCAACAGCTTTCACTGATAAATCCCTAAACTGAGGCATCACAATGCACAACATATACTTTTTTTTTAAGAGTTACTGGTTAGTGTATCACGGAAGAAAACGTCTTAAAAACATAGTTATGTAAGTGACAGGTTTCCAATGAAATCAATCTTTTTCTTTTTTCAGTGATAGGTTTCCAATGAAATTATTCTTTTTCTTATTTTTTCAGTGATAGGTTTCCAATGAAATTAATCTTTTTCTGATATTCTTTTAATTCATGTCTTTTTAAGACATGTCTGAAATGAAGTTTAGATATATTTACTTTACCCTTTACCTTTCATTTATGATTGAGAACGTATTCCCATCACTGAGTTCTTTATACCGTAAGTCCCTGTATTACTAACTTTACACCAATCATTCAGTATTTTGTTTGTTTGTTTGTTTGTTTATTTGTTACTTTTCTGGTGCAAAATCAAACCGGTTAATCACGACGTGTACGACGACGACGACGCTCCGCCGGGTGTTTACATGACAAGCTCGAAGTTTGTTTACGAGGACTATTCTTGTCGCTTCGTCAGTTTGATCATTTATCTTTTATTCAAACGATCGCGGGCGATAGTATATACGTCGTGACGATAAGGTATGTGGTCTTGAAGGTTATCGTTAACACATGAAGAAAGTGGGAGAGATGTGTCCGTGTGAGGCAGATGCAGCTTGTCAAATGACTGGGTTGGTGCACCAACCTATACAGATAATGACCAGGTTCTAGATCTTATACACAGAGCAACCCGGTAGGAGATCATCGTGGCGTCATGGCAAGGGGAGAACATGGCTTAGTACGAGAAGCCTAAGTTCTTCGTAGAGAGGCAGCCAAGTACATCATCAATATGTCAGCAGGCAGGAGTTCCGATCTGGTGGCCTTTCCTCCAACAAGCCGCTCTAAACTCTTCAGTTTGAGCGAAGGTACGCACATGATACACGGACAAGGTTGTCTGTGTCTGGGAGACGACACACATCAGAGGCGACAGAGGGAGATACTGTGAGGCCTGTCTCCCAGGGGAGTTTTTACCCTTGAGAATCAACTTGGCATTCGGCTCATTGCTTCTTCGCAAAAGAGTTCGGTCACTTTCATTCCTCTTCGTTGTTGTTCTCTCTGGATTTATTTATTCTCTTTGTCCAGTGTGTTCGTTCCACCCCAGCATGACCATCATCAACCACTCCTTATCAACCAAATTTAATTTTCTGTTCACTCCTGGTTCTTGGATGATCAATACTCTTCCTTCAACTACGTTGGTTACCTCTGCCAGCCCACATCTGTATGGACTCTTAACCACACATCGAGCGTGTTGTTCCTCTAAATCTTCACATTAGTCTATCGTTGCCTTTCTGGGAAATATGTACAAATGCTGCTTTTAATAAACCCAAGTATTTCGTTCATTCCTGCATGTGTGCTAACTACGCATTCTGTTTTACCTCAACTACCCTACGTGAATCATTTTCCCTTTGAAGCTTCTTCCTCTTTTACACAATGATGTTCCTGTATTTGGACATTCCCAGAACGTTGAACATATCATTGCTGCAAGCAAGTGAGGGCAACATACAAGACGCTGTTCCCCAGACCGTGAAAATACGACTCGCCAACTGTCAAACATGACGGTTAACCGCTGCCAGCTTCTGTTACACTCGAGCATTAAGGCTCGGCTGGGCCGGCAACAGCCTCGCACGCACCACCACATTCACAATTCAAGCCAACCAGACATTGGTTGTGTGAGTGTGACGCTCCACGACTGTTACACGACACAGATGGGAGCTCATGCTGGTGATCTAGTGCGATCTGATCTGTGGGTAATCATGAAGGGATCGGGTGACCCATGTCTTAGATTTGTTGCGTCACGAATGATTTCCAAATGGAGCTTCGTTGGCTGGTATTCAGTTTTGTAATTGGACTGAACCGCAAAAGAGAACACCAGCAATCTTTTATCATCATTTCTTGGCAACGATCACTTTCCATACCAGTGGCGAAATCCGCAAGAAATCACGAGTTCATTTGTAAGAACATTTGTCGACGGAAACTATGTACGTAAAATGTTCACCAATTCGAAGCGTCTTATTCGTTCGATAAACAACCGCTACTTCATACTTTTACTCATGGAGAAGCCGTCGTTTTAGCAACGAAATAACAATAGCAGTCATTGCTAAGATATCACACACGATATTAAGAAGCATGTTCGTTGATGATACAGCTCTAGTGGCTGATTCGAGGGAGAAACTGCAGAAGTGGTTGACTGAGTTTGGAAAGGTTTGTGAAAGGAGAAAGTTGACAGTAAATATGAATAAGGGCAAGGTTACTAGGTTCAGTAGGGACAAGTTAATCGGGACGTATGTTTAAATGGAGAAAAATTGGAGAAGTGAATAGTTTAAGATATGTGGGAGTGGATTTAACAGCAAATGGAACCATAGAAGCGGAAATGAGTCACAGGGTGGGGCAGGTGTCGAAGGTTCCGGGAGCGATGAAGCACGTGTGGAAGCAGAGAATGTTATCTCGCAGCAAAAATGGGTATACTTGAAGGATTAGTGGTCCCAACAATGTTATATGGTTGTGAGACAGGCTGCAGATAGGGTTGTACGGAGGAGGGTGTATGTGTTAGAAATGAAATGATTGAGGACAATATGTGGTGCGAGGTTTTGTGATCGAGTAAGTAATGAAAGGGTAAGAGAGATGTGTGGAAATAGAGTATGGTTGAGAGAGCAGAAGAGGGTGTGTTGAAATGGTATGGACATATGGAGAGAATGAGTAAGGAAAGATTGTCAAGGAGGATATATATGTCAGAGGTGGAGGGAACAAGGAGAAGCGGGAGGCCAAATTGGTGGTGGAGGGATGAAGCGAAGGGAAATTTGAGCGATCGGGGCCTGAACATGCAGGAGGCAGAGAGGCGTGCAAGGAATAGATTGAACTGGAACGATGTGGTATACCGGGGTCGACGTGCTATAAATGGTCTGAACCAGAGCATGTGAAATGTCTAGAGTAAACCATGGAAAGGTCTGTGGGGCCTGGATGTGGATAGGGAGCTGTGATTTCGGTGCATTACACATGACAGAGACTGAGTGTGAACGACTGTGGCCCTTTTTGTCTATTTCCTGGCACTACGCACTGAAGCAGAGGGTAGCGAAGCTGTTTCTTGCGGGGCAGGGTAGCGCCAGAAATGGATGAAGGCAAGCAAGTATGAATATGTGCATGTGTATATATATATATATATATATGTCTGTGAATGTATATGTATGTATATGTGCGTGTATGGGCATATATATATATATATATATATATATATATATATATATATATATATATATATATATATATATATATATATATATATATACTATTCTTTATTTAGTATGCTTAATGGCCGTCTCCCGCGTTAGCGAGGTAGCGCAAGAAAACAGACCAAAAAAAATGGCCCAACCCATCCATATACACATATATATATATATATATATATATATATATATATATATATACAAATCCATTTGCTTTTCTATACCCCAGTATACCACATCGTTCCAATTCACTCTATTCCTTGCCCTCCTTTCACCCTCCTGCATGTTCAGGCCCCGATCCCTCAAAATCTTTTTCACTCTATCCTTCCACCTCCAATTTGGTCTCCTACTTCTCCTCGTTCCCTCCACCTCCGACACATATATCCTCTTTGTCAATCTTTCCTCACTCATTCTCTCCATTTGACCAAACCATTTCGTTACACCCTCTTCAGCTCTCTCAACCACACTCTTTTTATTTCCTCGCATCTCTCCTACCCTTTCATTACTTTCTCGCTCAAACCACCTCACACCACATATTGCCCTCAAATATTTCATTTCCAACACTTCCACCCTCCTCCACACAACCCTATCTACAGCCCACGCCTCGCAACCATGTAACATTGTTGGAACCACTATTCCCTCAAACAGAACCTTCGCCCTCTCCCCGACCCTGTGACTCACTTTCGCTTTCATGGTTCCATCCGCTGCTAAATCCAGTCCCAGATATCTAAAACACTTCACTTCCTCCAGTTTTCCTTCATTCAAACCTACATCCCAATTAACTTGCACCTCAAACCTACTGAAACTAACAACCTTGCTCTTATTCACATTTACTCTCAGCTTTCTTCTTTAACACCACCAAACGGTCACGAAATTCTGCAGTTTCTCAATCGAATCAGCCACCAGCGATGCAACAACAGCGAACAACATCTGACCTACTTCCCAAAGCCCTTCATCCATAACAGAAGGCATACTTGCCCCTGTCTCCAAAACTCTTGCATTCACCTCCTTAACAACCCCATCCATAAACAAATTAAACAACCATGGAGACATCAAGCACCCCTACGGCAAACCGACATTCACTGGGAACCAATCACTTTCCTCTCTTCCTACTCGTACACATGCCTTACATCCTAGGTTAAATATTTTCACTGCTTCTAGCAACTTACCTCCCACACCATATACTCCTAATACCTTCTGCAAAGCATCTCTATCATATGCCTTCTGCAGATCATAAATACTACATACAAATCCATCTGTTTTTCTAAGTATTTCTCACATACATTTTTCAAAGCAAACACCTGATCCACAATCCTCTACCACCTCTGAAACCACACTGCCCTTCCCCAATCTGATGCTCTGTACATGCCTTTACCCTCTCAATCAATACCCCCCCCCCATATAATTTCCCAGGAATACTTAACAAACTTATACCTCTGTAATTTGAACACTCACCTTTTGCTTTTGTACAGTGATACTATGCATGCATTCCGCCAATCCTCAGGCAATTCACCATGAACCATACATACATTAAATATCCTTACCAACCAATCAACAACACAGTCAACCCCCCTTTTTTTTTTTTATAAATTCCAATGCAATGTCATCCGCCTTGCCGGGTTTCATCTTCCGCAAAGCTTTCACTACCTCTTGTCTATTCACCAAACCATTCTCCCTGACCCTCTCACTTCGCATACCACCTCAGCCAAAACACCGTATATCTGCCACTCTATCATCTAACATATTCAACAAACCTTCAAAATACTCAATCCAGCTCCTCACTTCACCACCACTTGTTATTACCTCCCCATTTGCCCCTTTCACCGATGTTGGAGTGGATGGGCAATTCTTCTGTTTCCTAGCTCTACCTCGCTGACGAGGGAAACCGCGATTAAGTATACTACTACTACTACTACTACTACTACTAATAATAATAATAATAATAATAATAATAATAATAATAATAATGATACTAATAATAATAACAATAACAATAATAATAATAATAATAATAATAATAATAATAATAATGATGATAATAATAATATTAATAATAATAATAACTCAGTAAAGTTCATACAATTTCATCTAACATGCAATTTTTTTATACATGTAGCACGACATGTTTCGTGAAGACAATCCACCTCATCAGGTGCCAGTAGTTAGCAAAGTTATCTAAATCCCATCATCACACATGGTTCCCACCTAGATATACACACATGTACATATTCATGCTTGCCCTCATCCATTTTCTTTTTTTTTCTATTATGTGGACAGGAAAGGGAACTGTTTACAAATTTCGCCTACGACAAAGCTATCCAGTGTGTATAGACCTTCACTAATATCAATGTTACAATTCTCTGCGTACATAATAGATGATTCAAAAATATTTCTCGTGGTACAAGAGTTACAGTTCATAACTGAATTAGCGTTACTTCAGTCAATGCAACGGTCATAATTCTAAACATGATTAAAGAAAGCAATTGATTCTTGTCCTGTTTTTATACTATATTTATGTTGCTTAAGTGTAACACAGAGATCCTTACTAAAAGGCCAAACATAAAACATCAGTTTTTCAAAGGTATTCTGTAAACACAGCCCACAGAATTTTCCCGTGAGCTTTTAAGATATTTTCTATAGTATTGTTACTGCTGAGGGCAACATTTACACTAAAGGACTTAAGTAACATGGGGAAGTAATGAAAATTATAATATTAAAAGGGAGAACTAAGAGATTCTTGGTATCAAGGGGAGGCTTGGGTTCAACTCTATTAAATGATTTCTTTGCCAACTCAAAAGATTCATCAATGAAATATCGAGGATGCTTTAACTTGGATCAAAAAGAATATACCTTCTCGAACTCATCATCAATAAATTCCGGACTGCATATATGTAATGCCCTGAGAAACATCGACTGGAATGATGCTAATTTAAGTCTATCATGTTAAGCTGTGTAATAATGAATATAAGACCAAACATTGATGGGTTTCCTGTAAATGCTCAACTTCAACATGCTTCTATCATTGTGGATCATGCGATCTGAAAATGGTAACACATAATTATTTTCCACTTTCACAGCAAAGTTGATAGAGGTTATTAAATTGTTAAGTAAGAAATGTTTGTAAATTTTCGTTTGTTGGCCAAACTCAAAGAACATCATCTACATACCTAAACCAAATTGCCTTAGAGGGTAAGATATCCCTTAGTAATTTTGTTTCAAAGAATTCCTTATTAATATTACTTAATACAGGTGAAAGAGGGTCACCCATCGCCATCCCAAATTTTCGAGCACAACATTCTCCATTAAAGTGAAATGCACAATATTCATACATAATTTCATCAATCTATTAAACACAGAATTTGAAACAGGTAAATCAATATTATCCATGACATCAACCAAATATTCTAAGAGGTCATCAACGGGGACCTTTTGTGAACAATGATGAGACACCAAAACTCACTAGTTTGAAATCAAAATCAACATGGTTATCATTAAGCTTGTTAACTAGATATACATTGTCCATGGTATTAGAATCTGATATCTTACCCACTAACGGTGCTTAATAAAGGAACTAACCATTTAGATAATCTACATATGATGAAGCCTATTAAACTCTTGCTGGAAAGTTTGGCATACGTGTTCTGATAAGTCCATACATACATGGCAATGAAGGGGACAATGATGACAAGCTTTTGATGAATCATTATCTTTTAACAACAACTTCAGTCCTTTACCAAAGAGAGAATTAACTGCTTCTAGGGTATTCCTACTGAGTTTAAAGTATGTTGTACCATCACATAAAAGATCATTCATTTTTGATGAATAATCAACTTTGTCCATAATCGCAACCGTGTTAGCCTTATCTGCTTTAGTTATATGTATATCAACACATTTCTTCAAATTGCGAATAGTAATGATGAGTCTTTCTGGACACTCTGCGGCAGCTGGATTTGACAAACTGGCATACACTACACTTTTACAAATGTTCACTTCGTCATTAGACAGTTTACTGCATTTATCCAAATTACAAAATGATCTTGCAATATCAACACAAACAAAACAACAACAAACAACACAAACAACACAAACAAAAACTTATACCATAATCTAGGGCATATAAAGAATCCTTGTCAAGTTGATTATTGGAGAGTTTCACCACAAAGGAAGGGTTTGTGTTCTTATTCCACTCACTGTTTTCAACAGGGTGGTCTATCTTACAGTTCAGTTTCCTTCGAAGACCATTCTGTGAGGAGAGAGATCAAGGTGTGCTCAAACTTGGCAACTTCTACACCAAAACCTTCGACGTGTCCGACAAATGTTAATTAACAATGAATATTCAATCACAGATACTGATACCAATGTGAACAACATGCCAGAGCAACATCTCGTGGCAGAGACAACCTCAGCGTGACAGCATTAAAGTTTAGTACAGGAACACACACACAACATATCCAAAGGACAAGAAGGTCGTGCGAGATATTGTGGCCAGAAACTGCAAAGCAATGAATGAAGACAAGGATATCAGTGTGATAATATACAACAACAATCTTGGAACGACGATATGGTAGGTCGCTCTGGAAATCTGAATCATACCGATGTAGTACATGAGTACTGATGCAATACTGGGGGACTGTCAGCCTCACCACGTAAACTACATTGGACATACAACCTGCAACCTGAGCCGCCGCCTCTCGCTCCACTTACAAGAAGGTGGAATCAAACATCATCATGAACAAAGTATGGAACGAGACTAACGAGGGTGGTTATAGTGAATTACACCAAAATCATTACTATAGTGACCAGAGGAAACTACAGATAATAGAAACCATTCACATTTGAGAGGAAGCACCTGCCATTAACATCCAGACAAACATGACCACCGTCATACAGCTCTTTGTTGGCCCGCCAATCGGACGTAGACCTAATGCCCCTATAGGACAGATGGGACACGCCATTAACCAGCCACAAGGTACAGAATCCGCCATTTCTGGACAGGAGGAACGCGGCACTGACCAACCCGGTCCTGGGCTACGAAGGTCAGAGAGAATCAGACAATCCCAGTCTGACCTCAACCCAACATCCGGACCATAACGGCCCGAAAGTAGTCCTAGAGCGTCATCGATTAACCTAAAATACCACAGCCTCTCCTGCGGTCTTAAGATATGCATTAGACTGTCACAGGTTTCCCCAGATTGTGACTGACTGCCTCAGTCTGTCACAAGTATCTTTTGTCTGACGTTTCCCCAGACTGTTATTGACTGCCTCAGGTGTAGCAAGCATCTTTAGTGCGACGATGTGTCGGGCGTGGACAGTGTCAAACGCTTTGTTGATGTCTTTGGTCACTACTACTGTGAGGGACGGAGTTATGGTTGGTTATAAAGTTGTAGTGTAACAAACTGTTTCATATCAAGAACATTTACTTTGAATAACAAAACTATACTAAACTGCCACTTGTTATCATTGACTACCACCTGTAAAATTGCCTACAGTCAAAAGCTAACAGCGGACATGAGCCGTTGTATTCATCAATCAAGAGCGAGCTACGATATATCACGAGGTGCAACCTGTTTCCCGCCACTGGGAAGATACACAATGTAGTGCGACATTCAAGTTCTCTGCTTCCTCTACCCACTGCTCGACCTCCCGTGTTAAAGGAATGATTGGGGTTCTGACTGGCTAACTATTGATTCAACTTCGCTTTGTTTAGGCTTGGACACCGGCTGGGCTCGACTCACACTACCGAACCGTCGGGCTAAATTCATCTCTCTCCAAATATATTTGTGGGTGATGCACCTTCATATCAATTTCTCAACAGCTTATAAAGTTTCTCATAATACTAGCTGGGAGTCTCTCCTTGTCCAAAAAAAGAAAAAAAAAAACGAAAGGAAACAACGGATTCTTTAACCTTACGTCACAGAAACACTGTGGTGGATGACATTCCTGTTTTCACCAAATCGTTTCCACCTAGATAGCAGTTCAGCAAGAGGTCGCAAGACCGGAACGCGAAATATATAGACGTATCATAGACAATTACAATCAACCACCAAGTTACACCCAAACGTAATTGATTACAACTGGGCCGCGATACATGCATCAAATACAGCCATCAGGACAGGATGATATACAGTTGCGCCAACCGCTTGCTCAGGACAAAACGATCTAGTAATGGCCGAGCCTGGCTATGAAGCCCGCCCCTCACGCAACAATTAGGCTAACAGAGGTTGCGCAGAGTCGTGCCTACGCACGCCAGGGTACAGGGGGATAATAGCTGCTGCTGCAAACGGAGAGAAAACATTTTTGCTCTTAGGAGCAAAACACATCACGGTTATAATTGCTACAACACTCTCGTAAAATTATCTCCCTACATATAAAAGATAAGCCACCGGAAGAATTTTGATGATACTCTCTCACCCCAACTCTCATTTGCCCTCTTTTTCAGCCTTTTGTGTCTTTCTCTTGACCTCCTCCCTCTTTCTTTTATACGTATCCCAGTCATTCGCACTTCTTCCCTGCAAAATCGTCCAAACGCCTCTCTCTTCTCTTTTCCTAACAATCCTACTTCTTCATCCCACCAGTCACTACCCTTTCTAATCTGCCCACCTCCCACGCTTCTCATGCCAGAAGCATCTTTTGCGCAAGCCATCACTGCTTCGCTAAATACATCCCATTCCTCCCTCCCTCCCTTGTTCTCACCTTTTTCTATTATGCACTCAACCTCTCCTGGTTCTTACTCACACAAGTCTCTTTTCCAAGCTCACTTACTTTCACCACTCACTTCAACCGGACATTCTCTCTTCTTATATATATATACATACACAGACATATATATATATATATATATATATATATATATATATATATATATATATATATATATATATACATGTACATAATTCATACTTGCTGCCTTTATTCATTCCCGTCGCCACCCCGTCACACATGAAATAACAACCCTCTCCCCCTGCATATGCGCGAGGTAGCGCTAGGAAAAGACAACAAAGGCCACATTCGTCACACTCATTCTCTAGCTGCTATGTATAATGCACCGAAACCACAGCTCCCTTTCCGCATCCAGGCCCTACAAAACTTTCCAATGGTTTTCATCCCAGACGCTTCACATGCACTGGTTCAATCTACTGACAGCACGTCGACCCCGGTATACCACATCGTTCCAATTCACCCTATTCTTTGCACACCTTGTCACCCTCCAGCATGTTTAGGCCCCGATCACTCAAAATCTTTTTCACTTCATCTTTCCACCTCCAATTTGGTCTTCCACTTCTCCTCGTTCCTTCCGCCTCCGACACATATATCCGCTGTCAATCTTTCCGCACTCATTCTCTCCATATGACCAAACCACTTCAAAACGCCCTCTTCTGCTCTCTCAACCACACTCTTTTTATTACCACACATCTCTCTTACCCTTTCATTACTTACTCGATCAAACCACCTCACACCACATATGTCCTGAAACATCACATTTCCGGCACATCCACCCTCCTCCGCACAACTCTGTCTATAGCCCACGCCTCGCAACCATACAACATTGTTGGAACTACTGTTCCTTCAAACATACCCATTTTTGCTTTCCCCACCCTATGATTCACTTCCGCTTCCATGGTTCCATCCGCTGCCAAATCCACTCTCAGATATCTAAAACACTTCACTTCCTCCACTTTTTCTCTATTCAAACTTACGTCCCAGTTGACTTGTCGCTCAACCCTCCTGTACCTAATAACCTTCCTCTTATTCACATTTACTCTCAGCTTTCTTCTTTCACACACTTTACCAAACACATTCACCAGTTTCTGCAGTTTCTCACACGAATCAGCCACCAGCGCTGTACCATCAGCGAACAATAACTGACTCACTTCCCAAGCTCTCTCATCCACAACAGACTGCATACTTGCCACTCTTTCCAAAACTCTTGCATTCACCTCCCTAACAACCCCATCCATAAACAAATTAAACAACCATGGAGACATCACGTACCCCTGCCGCAAACCAGCATTCACTGAGAACCAATCACTTTCCTCTCTTCCTATACGTACACATGCCTTACATCCTCGATAAACACTTTTCACCGCTTCTAACAACTTGCCTCCCACAACATATATTCTCAATACCTTCCACAGAGAATATCTATCAACTCTATCATATGCCTTCTCCAGATCCATAAATGCTACATACAAATCCATTTGCATTTCTAAGTATTTCTCACATACATTCTTCAAAGCAAACACCTGATCCACACATCCTCTACCAGTTCTGAAACCACAGTGCTCTCCCCAATCTGATGCTTTGTACATGCCTTCACCCTCTCAATCAATACCCTCCCATATAATTTCCCAGGAATACTCAACAAACTTATACCTTTGTAATTTGAGCACTCACTTTTATCCCGTTTGCCTTTGTACAGTGGCACTATGCAAGCATTCCGCCAATCCTCAGGCACCTCACCATGAGTCATACATACATTAAATAACCTTACCAACCAGTTAACAATACCATCACCCGCATTTTAATAAATTCCACTGCAATATATATATATATATATATATATATATATATCTTTTTCTTTCTTTCAAACTATTCGCCATTTCCCGCATTAGCGAGGTAGCGTTAAGAACAGAGGACTGGACCTTTGAGGGAATACAATCACCTGGCCCAATTCTCTGTTCCTTCTTTTGGAAAATTGAAAAAAAAAAAAAAAAAAAAAAAAAAAAAAAAACGAGAGGGGAGGATTTCCAGCCCCCCGCTCCCTCCCCTTTTAGTCGCCTTCTACGACACGCAGGGAATACGTGGGAAGTATTCTTAATCCCCTATCCCCAGGGATAATATATATATATATTTATATATATATATATATATATATATATATATATATATATATATATAAAACTATTCGCCATTTCCCGCGTTAGCAAGGTAGCGTTAAGAACAGAGGACTGGGCCTCTGAGGGAACATCCTCACCTGGCCCCCTTCTCTGTTCCTTCTTTTGCAAAATTAAAAAAAAAACAAGAGGGGAGGATTTCCAGCCCCCCCCCCCCCCACTGCTCCCTCCCCTTTTAGTCGCCTTCTACGACACGCAGGGAATACGTGGGAAGTATTCTTTCTCCCCCATATATATATATATATATATATATATATATATATATATATATTTTGCTTTGTCGCTGTCTCCAGCGTATGCGAGGTAGCGCAAGTAAACAGACGAAAGAAATGGCCCAACCCACCCCCATACACATGTATATACATACACGTCCACACACGCAAATATACATACCTATACATCTCAATGTACACATATATATACACACAGAGACACATACATGTATACACATGCGCACAATTCACACTATCTGCCTTTATTCATTCCCATCGCCACTTCGCCACACATGGAATAACATCCCCCTCCCCTCTCATGTGTGCGAGGTAGCGCTAAGAAAAGACAACAAAGGCCACATTCGTTCACACCCAGTCAGTCTCTAGCTGTCATGCAATAATGCCCGAAACCACAGCTCCCTTTCCACATCCAGGACCCAAACTTTCCATGGTTTACCCCAGACGCTTCACATGCCCTGATTCAATCCATTGACAGCACGTCGACCTCGGTATACCACATCGATCCAATTCACTCTATTCCTTGCCTGCCTTTCACCCTCCTGCATGTTCAGGCCCCGATCACTCAAAATCTTTTTCACTCCATCTTTCCACCTCCAATTTGGTCTCCCACTTCTCGTTCCCTCCACCTCCGACACATATATCCTCTTGGTCAATCTTTCCTCACTCATTCTCTCCATGTGCCCAAACCATTTCAAAACACCCTCTTCTGCTCTCTCAACCACACTCTTTTTATTTCCACACATCTCTCTTACCCTTACATTACTTACTCGATCAAACCACCACACACCACATATTGTCCTCAAACATCTCATTTCCAGCACATCCACCCTCCTACGCACAACTCTATCCATAGCCCACGCCTCGCAACCATACAACATTGTTGGAACCACTATTCCTTCAAACATACCCATTTTTGCTTTCCGAGATAGTGTTCTCGACTTCCACACATTCTTCAAGGCTCCCAGAATTTTCGCCCCCTCCCCCACCCTATGATTCACTTCCGCTTCCATGGTTCCATCCGCTGCCAGATCCACTCCCAGATACCTAAAACACTTTACTTCCTCCAGTTTTTCTCCATTCAAACTTACTTCCCAACTGACTTGACCCTCAACCCTACTGTACCTAATAACCTTCCTCTTATTCACATTTACTCTTAACTTTCTTCTTTCACACACTTTACCAAACTCAGTCACCAGCTTCTGCAGTTTCTCACATGAATCAGCCACCAGCGCTGTATCATCAGCGAACAACAACTGACTCACTTCCCAAGCTCTCTCATCCCCAACAGACTTCATACTTGCCCCTGTTTTCAAAACTCTTGCATTCACCTCCCTAACAACCCCATCCATAAACAAATTAAACAACAATGGAGACATCACACACCCCTGCCGCAAACCCACACACACACACACACATATATATATATATATATATATATATATATATATATATATATATATATATATATATATATATATGACTTAACAGCGAAAGTGATGCGGTCGGGAGAAACCCTGGAAAGGTCTACAGGACCTGGTTGTATATAAGGGGCTCTGTTAATTGATGCCCTGTACATGACAGCGAGAGATTGCGGCCTTCTTTATCGGTGTTGGCGTTACTTCACTAACGTGGGAAACCGCGATCAAGCATTAATATATGCAATTTGTTTCTCGCAGTCACAGCATCATGTGTGAAGGCATTACAGTATTTACTGGCAGGCTTACCATACCACTAAGTTAACTTACAATGAGTTAACGAAAGCGTCATCAGCCTGGAAGCGAGTAATACAGTTACGATACCTATGATTCCACTTCTCCCTCTGGACAATCCAGTCTAACCTAACTAAAGCAAAACTAACTCAACCGAAGGTAAAGTAACTCGTAACGGTTAGTTCCAATGTTGTCCCAACCCTAACCGACGGCATTTGTATTTGCCCATATAAAGCATACGCATGTACTCTGAACTAATCTAGCTTAACGAGGGTTATGTAATTCTAGTTTCGTGACGCCGACTTCGTTAAAAAAAAACATACGAGCGCTGAGATACTTCCGTATAAACGGGGGACTTACACGACTATCTTAAATATCTGGTGCGATAACTTCAGCTCCTTCAGTGACATACACAAAGAGAGCGTAATGCACATATCCCAAAGATGACATTTTACCAAAAAAACAGGGGCAACAGCGTAGGCCTCGCGAAAGAAAATGTAGATGCATCATGAGTCATACGAGTTAAGGGTAATCTTACAGCTTCCCACAGAGATATTCTAGGTCAGCGATATGTATACATATGCATGAACACTTATCAATCTAATGTCTACAGTGGAAAATGTTTGCCCCCGTGCGATTAATTGTATAACTTCCTACAGAAAACAGATCTATTGGTTGTTCGTAGAGAAACCGTAACTTCTGTGGGTCGTATACTGTAGAAATTCCTGTTTATGCGCTGTAAAGTGTTATTTCATGTTTGCGGGCTGGTTTAAGAGTGGTGACACAAAAAGAAGCAACCTAGGACTAACGCGAAAACTGTCAGCCATGGAAATGCGGGCTCACTTCCTAGCCATCACTAACCCTCGCGATGCCCAGGCGGGGAGTACCAGCAGAACAGCCCTGGGTCGGTGGCTGTCTACCGCTTACGACGTACCAAATAAAGACAGAGCGACCTTCCATACAGTCTACTTTCTATGACATACCTTCCTTCAACGACCAAACAAACATGCACATTACGATCTACTTGAGGGTATATGAAGCTAAACGCGGCAACGTGACTGACGACTACCGTGGTAAGTATACACACATTACCTACTTCCTGTGTAATGCTTCCATTATTCTTCATCCAGTGGAGGCCACAACAGTTCATAACTGGTGAGTGTGTGTGTGTAGCACACACACGCCTATCAAGAACACTATTACATCCGGCCAGAAGCCGGCACTTACTTCTCGCCACACCACGTGAAGGGTAGGAGGGAAAGTGATTGAAATTGCAGCCCCTTGGTGTAAACAATGTGACCATCGCTGCCAGACGGTGACGTAACTGACGTTTCCCCCACGCGAACAAAAGATATCATGGTGCGACCCGTCCGGAATTATCAAAAGTGGTACATCAAATTAAATGACTTAATTAAATGAGGTAAAGCCACACAATGTACAGTAATGACAATCTTAAGATGTCAATGAACTGGGTGAAAAGCCGTTGCGCCAACTTAAAGCCTTACCAATGTAACGTAAACATTGTTAGGGACGGCCAAAACAATAACTTTTAAGCAGGAAGATCTACTGTCGGGGAACTGGCAAAAGTACAGACAGAGAAAGCCTATAATCACCTAGCCTGGCTAACCCTTGGCACAGGCAGGACAGAAGCATTTAATCCTATATAGCCACAGTAACTTGATATACCCAAGAAGACCTGCGCCTCTCATCTCTAACGTTCAATCTTTCTCTAACAATTGTTATCATCTTGTAAATACAAGTACTCTCATTCTATTCACTTAAAGAAAAAGATTATACTAGTTACAGAATTCAGAGGAGAGAATAACGTTAATGTTGCATAACATTAGACATAGATTGCCATAATAACTAGCCATAAAAATTCTTTTGTTTTGCTGCAGTTTATACCGAAATAAAAAGTATGGTTGAAAGAGAGACACGAAGTTGAATTATCCGTATCAGATAACTTGTTTAATGTTAACTGAGACGCTCTATGTATTCCATTATATATTCACCAAATGGCGTCCTAGCTTCGTCTCTTCAATGTATATCAACTGACTGATATATTTCTCTCTTGTGTCTCCCCTGATGATGTGTTTATTACACGAAAGTGCACTTGGGAACTTTTCGTGTTTCATTTTCCCCGTGGACTCATAGGAATATATATATATATATATATATATATATATATATATATATATATATATATATATATATATATATATATATATATAATTCATTATAAATGATCACCATTTCCCGCGTCAACGAGAGAGCGCCAGAAAACAGACATAGAAAGGCCCATCTGTGGTTTCGGTGCATTGTACATGACAGATAGAGACTAAGGGTGAACGAATGGTACCATCAGCAGCCAAATCCACTCCCAGATATCTGATACATTTCACTTCCTCCAGTCTTTCTCCATTCAAACTTACTTCCCAATTTACTTGTCCCTCAACTCTACTGAACCTAATGACCTTGCTCTTATTCACATTTACTCTCAACTTTCTTCTTTCACACACTTTACCAAACTCACTCACCAACTTCATGCGTGCGAGTAGGAAGACAGGAAAGTGATTGGTTCCCATGGAATGTCGGTTTGCGGCAGGGGTGTGTGATGTCTCCATGGTTGTTTAATTTGTTTATGGAAGGGGTAGTTAGGGAGGTGAATGCAAGAGTTTTGGAGAGAGGGACACATAGCAGTCTGTTGTGGATAAGAGGGCTTGGGAAGTGAGTCAGTTGTTGTTCGCTGATGATACAGTGCTGATGGCTGATTCGGATGAGAAACTGCAGAACTGAGTTTGGTAAATTGTGTGAAAGAAGAAAGCTGAGAGTAAATGTGAATAAGAGCAAGGTTATTGGTACAGAAGGGTTGAGGGACAAGTCAATTGGAAGGTAAGTTTGAATGGAGAAAAACTGGAGGAAGTGAAGTGTTTTAGATACCTGGGAGTGGATTTGGCAGCGGAAGCAACCATGGAAGCGGAAGTGCGTCACAGGGTGGGGAGGGGGCGAAAGTTCTGGGAGCGTTGAAATAGGTGTGGAAGGCGAGAACATTATCTCGGAAAGCAAAAATGGGTATGTTTGAAGGAATAGTGGTTCCAACTATGTTATATGGTTCCGAGGCGTGCGCTATAGATAGGGTTGTGCGGAGGAGGGTGGATGTGTTAGAAATGAGATGTTTGAGCACAATATGTGGTGTGAGGTGGTTGGATCGAGTAAGTAATTAAAGGGTAAGAGAGATGTGTGGTAGTGAAATGAGTGTGGTTGAGAGAGCAGAAGGGGGTGTATTGAAATGGTTTGGTCACATAGAGAGAATGAGTGAGGAAAGATTGACAGAGGATATATGTGTTAGAGGCGGAGGGAACCAGAAGTGGGAGACCAAATTGGATGTGGAAGGATAGAGTGAAAAATGTTTTGAGCTATCGAGCCTGAACATGTAGGAGGGTGGAAGGCGTGCAAGGAATAGAGCAAATTGGAATGATGTAATATACCGGGGTCGACGTGCTGTCAATGGATTGAACCAGGGCATGTGAAGCGTCTGGGGCAAACCATGGAAAGTTTTGTGGGGCCTGGATGTGGAAAGGAAGCTGTGTTTTGGTGCATTATACATGACAGCTAGAGACTGAGTGTGAACGAATGTGGCCTTTGTTGTATTTTCCTAGCGCTACTCACTCGCATGCGGGGGTAGGGAGTTGTCATTTCATGTGTGGAGGGGTGGCGACGGGAATGAATAAAGGCAGCAAGTATGAATTATGTACATGTATATATATGTATATGTCTGTGTATGTATATGTATGTATTCGCTGAAATGTATAGGTATGTATATATGTGCGTGTGTGGACGTGCATGTATATACATGTGTATGTGGGTGGGTTGGGCCATTCTTTCGTCTGTTTCCTTGTGCTACCTCGCTAACGCAGGAGACAGCGGCAAAGTATAATAAATAATATATACATAATAAATAATAATAATAAATAATATATATATATATATATATATATATATATATATATATATTTTTTTTTTTTTTTTTTTTTTTTTTTTTTTTTTTTTATACTTTGTCGCTGTCTCCCGCGTTTGCGAGGTAGCGCAAGGAAACAGACGAAAGAAATGGCCCAACCCCCCCCCATACACATGTACATACACACGTCCACACACGCAAATATACATACCTACACAGCTTTCCATGGTTTACCCCAGACGCTTCACATGCCTTGCTTCAATCCACTGACAGCACGTCAACCCCTGTATACCACATGACACCAATTCACTCTATTTCTTGCCCTCCTTTCACCCTCCTGCATGTTCAGGCCCCGATCACACAAAATCTTTTTCACTCCATCTTTCCACCTCCAATTTGGTCTCCCTCTTCTCCTCGTTCCCTCCACCTCCGACACATATATCCTCTTGGTCAATCTCTCCTCACTCATTCTCTCCATGTGCCCAAACCATTTCAAAACACCCTCTTCTGCTCTCTCAACCACGCTCTTTTTATTTCCACACATCTCTCTTACCCTTACGTTACTTACTCGATCAAACCACCTCACACCACACATATATATATATATATATATTTTTTTTTTTTTTTTTTTTTTTTTGCTTTGTCGCTGTCTCCCGCGTTTGCGAGATAGCACAAGGTAACAGACGAAAGAAATGGCCCAACCCACCCCCATACACATGTATATACATAAGTCCACACACGCAAAATATACATACCTACACAGCTTTCCATGGTTTACCCCAGACGCTTCACATGCCCAGATTCAATCCACTGACAGCACGTCAACCCCGGTATACCACATCGCTCCAATTCACTCTATTCCTTGCCCTCCTTTCACCCTCCTGCATGTTCAGGCCCCGATCACACAAAATCTTTTTCACTCCATCTTTCCACCTCCAATTTGGTCTCCCTCTTCTCCTCGTTCCCTCCACCTCCGATACATATATCCTCTTGGTCAATCTTTCCTCACTCATTCTCTCCATGTGCCCAAACCATTTCAAAATACCCTCTTCTGCTCTCTCAACCACACTCTTTTTATTTCCACACATCTCTCTTACCCTTAAGTTACTTACTCGATCAAACCACCTCACACCACACATTGTCCTCAAACATCTCATTTCCAGCACATCCATCCTCCTGCGCACAACTCTATCCATAGCCCACGCCTCGCAACCATACAACATTGTTGGAACCACTATTCCTTCAAACATACTCATTTTTGCTTTCCGAGATAATGTTCTCGACTTCCACACATTCTTCAAGGCTCCCAGAATTTTCGCCCCCTCCCCCACCCTATGATCCACTTCCGCTTCCATGGTTCCATCCGCTGCCAGATCCACTCCCAGATATCTAAAACACTTCACTTCCTCCAGTTTTTCTCCATTCAAACTCACCTCCTAATTGACTTGACCCTCAACCCTACTGTACCTAATAACCTTGCTCTTATTCACATTTACTCTTAACTTTCTTCTTTCACACACTTTACCAAACTCAGTCACCAGCTTCTGCAGTTTCTCACATGAATCAGCCACCAGCGCTGTATCATCAGCGAACAACAACTGACTCACTTCCCAAGCTCTCTCATCCCCAACAGACTTCATACTTGCCCCTCTTTCCAAAACTCTTGCATTCACCTCCCTAACAACCCCATCCATAAACAAATTAAACAACCATGGAGACATCACACACCCCTGCCGCAAACCTACATTCACTGAGAACCAATCACTTTCCTCTCTTCCTACACGTACACATGCCTTACATCCTCGATAAAAACTTTTCACTGCTTCTAACAACTTGCCTCCCACACCATATATTCTTAATACCTTCCACAGAGCATCTCTATCAACTCTATCATATGCCTTCTCCAGATCCATAAATGCTACATACAAATCCATTTGCTTTTCTAAGTATTTCTCACATACATTCTTCAAAGCAAACACCTGATCCACACACACACACACACATATATATATATATATATATATATATATATATATATATATATATATATATATATATATATATTGGAAAGGATCACAATGTTGCGCGTGATCAAGTATATTCCTATGAGTCCACTGGGAAAATGAAACACGATAAGTTCCCAAGTGCACTTTCGTGTAATAATCACATCATCAGGGGGGAAGCACGAGAGAAATATAAGTCAGTTGATATACAACGAAGAGACGTAGCTAGGACGCCATTTGGTAAACATGCGATTGTCCAAGATAATCGCATGTTTACCCTACCAGTGATGGGTCGGGCACGGGGCCCGCTGGGCCAAATGCCACACTATTTACGAGGTGACTTAAGATGCCGCGCACAGCTCCTCGCACACAATCTCCTACAATAGAACCTATTAAGTTATGTAATCATGGTGGTGGCTTGAATTCATGTCACAACTTTTAATTTTCTTTTACATTCCAACAAACACCCATGAATCGCATCCATCTCCACGTATTGAGGACTCTCCCGAAAATTACCCTTACTGAAAAGAGGCCTGTTGCGCAAATGGCGTACGGCAGAGATCTAAATTCCCAACTAAAAGAATAGTCGGAAAACTGCCAGTGTTTATCAGCAAATACTTCCTTCCTATCTTTTTTTTTTTTTTTTTATATACTTTGTCGCTGTCTCTCGCGTTTGCGAGGTAGCGCAAGGAAACAGACGAAAGAAATGGCCCAACCCCCCCCCCCATACACATGTATATACATACGTCCACACATGCAAATATACATACCTACACAGCTTTCCATGGTTTACCCCAGACGCTTCACATGCCTTGATTCAATCCACTGACAGCACGTCAGCCCCGGTATACCACATCGCTCCAATTCACTCTATTCCTTGCCCTCCTTTCACCCTCCTGCATGTTCCTATCTATCTATCTTTATATATATATATATATATATATACGAATAAAGTGCATATGAACGCGCACCTTCATAGAACATACAAACCTCCAACAGCCAGGATCGAACCTGGGACCCCTGTGCAAGAGGCAGGCATGCTAACCGCTAGGCTATGGGACTGTATAATAGGAAACAACTATTCGAAATACTGAGTACTCGAATACCCTTCGTCTCACAATGGTGAGCAACGGAGCCTATACTTGGTTGTTTCCGAACAGAACACATAGCCAGCTGATAGCGTTTTACCGAACCTAACTGTACAACGCGGAGGTATATGAATACGAATAAAGTGTATATGAACGCGCACCTTCATAGAACATACAATATATATATATATATATATATATCATTCATTTATCATACTTGATCGCCGTTTCCTGTGTTAGCGAGGTAGCGACAGGAAACAGACAATAGAAGATAAGGTGGCTGGCGGCTCCCACGTAAACTGTGGTTTTGATGACCAGCGAGCCCACTGGATAAACTGTGACGATCGTTTTTGCCTTAGCAATGGAGAGGGGACGCCATATCCCTCAGCTGTTAACTCCGGTATATATATATTTTTTTTTCTGTGTATTTTCGCGGCGCCTCCTGGGTTGCAAAACGAGCCCCCTTGTGGCCTCGCTGGGTTATATACGAGCACGCTGTCTGAGGGCTCTTCAGATCTTCAAGTCGGAGACACACAGTTCGCTGTCCACGCGACGCAGGGCTGGGCCGGTAGTCACATGGTGTCGCTGCTGACTCTGTTGTTATCTGGCATTAACACCACCAGCCGCACGTACGACCTTCTGGCAAGTATTCTTACTAGGTAAGAAGGAGAAGAAGGGGAAGGGCGGCGGAGCAACGACCTGTGATGGTTACCACAGCCTGGCGATGGAGGGGAGTTGCAAGGGGGAGGAGATGGGTCGGCTAGTGGAAAGTTCCCAGCACGTGCGTCCTGGCCTGGAGACGGACCCTCACTTAAAGTGATGATGCTTGCTAGAGCATAACCCAAGCCATCTCGCCACGATGGGCCAATCTCTCCTACACACACACACACACATATATATATATATATATATATATATATATATATATATATATATATATATATATATAGTTATATTATATATATATATATATATTTATATATATATATATATATATATATATATATATATATATATATATATATATATATATATATATATATATATATAGTTATATATATATATATATATATATATATATATATATATATATATATATATATATATATATATATATTCTTTCTTTTTCTTTCAAACTATTCGCCATTTCCCGCATTAGCGAGGTAGCGTTAAGAACAGAGGATTGGGCCTTTGAGGGAATACCCTCACCTGGCCCAATTCTCTGTTCCTTCTTTTGGAAAATGATAAAAAAAAAATATATACTGTCCTAGGAGTGCTTTTGTGTGTTTGTGTGTAACCTGTATTCATAAAGAATTACTTACATATAAAGATAGATGTGTACTTGCTATATATACCCATGAATCCTAAACTAAACATTCAATGAACAATGTCACAAGAGGGGATTGATCAAGAGCTTCCAAGAGGAGCAAAACCCAGTACTGAGCCAGTTGGCCGAGCGTCCGTAACTTGATGCTAACCGGCCGAAACTGCGTCAGTTTTCTCTCTGAGCCGAAGGTACTGGTTGTATGTACAACTGTCGCTGAAACACATACCGTCAGCATCACACTCTGTAAAAACAAAACTGTGAGACTCCCGATCATAATCTTGCTGCAGCTTTAAATCTGCTCAGGGACGTGTCACTGTGACCTAAGGAGGGTAGAAAACGAAAAAAAAAAAAAAATCTAATAATAAAAAAAAAGTTCCATGGACATTTGGACCAAGTAACCTTTAGGTGGGTCTGTGATGACGTCGACGCCTGACATATTCATGAGACCCACACTAACCGACACCAGCAGCCTACCCCCGCCTAGCACGAACTAAGACCCGCCAAACTCACGTAGCGCAGTTCTTAAACATTGCCTCACGTGAACCTATCAGAGGAACAGGATCAGAAAATCCCACAACTCCGGCTGAATAAACGGTTCCTTTTCCTTTAAGAACCAGAAGCGAACGTTCCTGTTTCTGCTGTTCGAAGGGCACGCGGCACTTTAATGTCGAGGAATGTTCAGCGGAACGTCATGTCGGTTTTAATTTTTACTACACCGAGAAGCGATCGGCAGCAAGGTACAACAACAAAGCAGATAGGACTCCCCATGTCGTGACTCTGGTAAAAACAAGTGCGATCAAAAAAAATATGATTTAATGAGAGGACTTCAGAATGTGGGTGACACTTAGAAGGCCTGATATATCAGCTGACAGTGGCTGCTTCCCGAAACCTTTCCAAACGTGACAACCACAGCGAATCGATTCGATTCAGGTGGGGAACGGATTTGTGTCATCTAGGCGAAGCTAGGATCGTAGAAGAAGAGTCAGATAGGCTATATTACGACCGGATTAACTGTTCCTATGTAAGAGAATGAGGGATTGGCAAGGTATAACATCTCATTCTCGGCAGCTGATACAAAACTGGAGGAATGAACCCTCCTGCCTCCCAGAGGGTAACGATAACACACCGGGCTGGGAGAACTTAGCCAGAATTCAACACGACCCTTCTGCCGCCTCCCGCTGCACTCAGTGTTGTTCCCCGGAGTCACGCGCGACGCACTTCGTCACCATGGTGACACAGCTTCCTCCAAGATACCATCAATAAAGAAATGATGTAACATTGTTCTGGCGCTTTCCTAGAATACGTCTAGTGAGTCAACTCCCTTGAAGAAAGGTCGAATGTGTATTACGCCTGCCACTTGAACCGACAACGAGTGACTCAGGATCGATCGTGCAAACCTCACTTGAACGGTCTGTACGAAGACAATGAACGTCAGACGTTAATAACGTGCATCACCTACACGACGCAAGAGCTCATAAGTCAACAAATCGTAAATCTTCAAAGTACTGTTGTGCTGCAGCCGCAACGAAGAGCAACAGTCTGGATATAACCTTGAAATATCACTGCTTACAACCGGTGTAAAGGAAAAAAAAAAAGACTAGGAAAGGATAAAGTACAATCATTTGCTCGTGAGCTGCGCACATCCGAGCCATTTGTGAATAATGTAATATATGTCGAAGTGAGGCTCGGTGTAGGAACTGTGGCACAGGGTCAACACACACACACACACACACACACTACAACTTCCAAGTACATATCAACCATATCATTCAGTATTATTTATGACCTGGTGATCCATACCACACAAGGTATCATGATTTGTGAGTGTCAACCCGAGAGCCGTCTTACGTTATGTGTATCGGATTTATACACAGCCAAGAATAATGTCTTGATCGCGGTTAGGTGTGGTACGAACGTGACATTTTTGAAGTCATATTTCAGATAGCATGATCTGAGGGAATGGTGAGCACTGGGCAGTAGGAGTTAGTCCCTGAACTCTTTAGGAAACTTCCTCTCCGCCGTAGCCTTCGCTGCGTTGACGATGCTTGTGTACATCATGTGGCCAATAGCGTAGCAGCTGCACTCTGACGTCAGTTGAAAACGTCACACCCCGAACTGGCTAACCGCACGCAGGCAGCATTCTCATCACCACGAGAACCCGCTAGCCATAACCAGACGTAAACGATATCACGCTACTACGGAGTCCATAGAAATTTCTGGATATATATGGAATTGGACCAGGTCAGACGAACGGCAAAAAACCCTTTCTTCTCTTAGACTGTCACTCAGTTGAAAAAAAACTGACGATGATGAGAGCACACATCACTCAGATGGCAGATGAAGTACAATCCGACCTTTAAAGAAACTTATTCGTACTTTGTGGTGAAAGGAATTCCAGGAGAGCTTGAATAATATTAAGAAAAAAAAAAAAAACTTTCTGTAGATATCTTAAAGAAGGCGCTGTAAACATGATCGTGAAATTTCGTCCTCCTGTTAACCTACTCGTTGCCTATATATAAATATCAGGATGAATGCTTCATTTCTGATGGGTGAAGGGGGGGGGGGGGGGCGCTACTTGCTGACGTCATAATGCTGCCTGCGTGCGGTTGGTCCTTTCCGGATGTGACGTCCTCACCCGACGTCAGAGTGCTCCTGCCGCGCCATTGGCCAGATGTGCAGGAGCATCGTGACACGCAGCAAAGACGACGGAGGAGAGGAAGTTTCCACGAGTGTGGCTGTTAACTCCCACTGCTGAATGATCAGCATTTCCACTGCAAACATTAACACGTATCATGTTTTCATAATGTGAATCTCAAATTTCAGGTTCGAAATCCCACAATCTCGATCATGGCGTTATTCACTTCGATGTAACGAACACCGAGACATTGCACATGACGATGTTCGAGTTGGATGAGCTTTATGAACTATACGTGCAGGTAGTATATATGATAACTAGGAGTGTGTTATGGATCTCCAGTGTAGATAAATATCCTGAATAATGCTATTCAGAATAATTGACAAGTCGTAGAAAGTGTAGAATGCGTAGACTTCCTGTGGGAAGGGTTTGACAATAGAGAGCGAATGGACCGCGGGGACAAGACACGGTGTTCGCTGGGGGAGGAGGGAGATAAAGATAAACGACCGAGAGGACAAAGTAAAGAAAAGGGGAATGAGAGGGATCCTGAAAATATAAAGACGAAGTTTCCACACGAAGAGGGGAGGGAGAGGAGGAGGAGGAAGGGAGAGAGAGAGAGAGAGAGAGACCTAACAAAGGAGATTAAGACGTTTTTGTAAAAGCGGGTCAGCTACTGGCTCGTGTTAGATGTTACCTCCCCTTCCCACAGGAACGCATATATATATATATATATATATATATATATATATATATATATATATATATATATATATATATACACGAACAAAGTGCATATGAACGCGCACCTTCATAGAACATACAAACCTCCAACAGCCAGGATCGAACCCGGGACCCCTATGCCACAGGCGGGAATGCTACCGCTAGGCTAAGCCCATAGCCTAGCGGTAGCATTCCCGCCTGTGGCACAGGGGTACCGGGTTCGAATCTGGTTGTTGGATGTTTGTATGATATATATATATATATATATATATATTTTTATTATTATTATACTTTGTCGCTGTCTCCCGCGTTTGCGAGGTGGCGCAAGGAAACAGACGAAAGAAATGGCCCAACCCCCCCCCCCCCCCATACACATGTATATACATACGTCCACACACGCAAATATACATACCTACACAGCTTTCCATGGTTTACCCCAGACGCTTCACATGCCTTGATTCAATCCACTGACAGCACGTCAACCCCGGTATACCACATCGCTCCAATTCACTCTATTCCTTGCCCTCCATTCACCCTCCTGCATGTTCAGTGCATATTACACGAAAGTGCACTTGGGGACTTATCGTTTTTCATTTTCCCCGTGGACTCATAGGAATATACTTTGAACGAATGTGGCCTTTGTTTTCTTGGCGCTGCCTCGCTAACGCAGGGGTGGCGATGCTGTTCCCTGTGGGTTGGGGTGACGCCGAGAATGGATGAAAGTTAGCAAGTATGAATATGTACGTGTATATATGTATGTATGTGTATATGTATGAATACATATATGTGTATATGTCGATATGTATATGTATCTATATGTACGTGTATGTGCATATATGTACATGTGTGCATATGACTAGATGGGTCTTTCTTCGTCTATTTGCTGGCGCTACCTCGCTGACGCAGGAGGCAGCGGTTAAGTATAATGATGACAATATACATACTTATACTTCCTTAATGTAATGATGTATATATATACATATATATATATATATATATATATATATATATATATAGAGAGAGAGAGAGAGAGAGAGAGAGAGAGAGAGAGAGAGAGAGAGAGAGAGAGAGAGAGAGAGAGAGAGAGAGAGAGAGAGAGAGTTGATAAAGATAGAGATACTATGTGGAAGGTATTAAGAATATATGGTGAGGGAGGCAAGTTGTTAGAAGCAGTGAAAAGTTTTTACAGAGGATGCAAGGCATGTGTACGTGTAGGTAGAGAGGAAAGTGATTGGT